>NW_006263637.1:20029-23837 GCF_000469605.1 Apis dorsata | reverse complement strand
TATATATCGAGCGGGAACCGAGGAGGACCGTAACCGACGCGTCTCTACGATTTAATGAATGGGCTATCGATTGATCCACGCGATCTCCTCGCTCTTTTCTCTTATTCCATTCCATTCCATTCGCTTCGCTTATCTTCGAGTCGATGTCCTCTGCAACCCTTGTGGACGCTTATTTCCCTTTCTTTCTTTCTTTATTTCAATTAAAAATTAGAGAGAAAGAGAGAGAGAGAGAGAGAGAGATCACCACCAGTTTATTCTTTTTCCTTCTTTTCGAAATTATATAGGGGAGAATAACGAGAGGATATCATATTTCGCGATCGATTTCGAAGAGGAATTATTTAAATAGCTCGATGGGGGAGGAATCGCGTTATTTCCACCAGATTATGTCATTTAAGTTTGATGCAGTGCAGCGTCCCACTTTATACGCATAATGCACCGCTTTATTTATTCTCGCGCTTCGGGTATCCCTCCCCGTTAATTTAATAAATCCCGTTATTTCCACGCGAGAGATAATAATAATAATAATAACAACAACAATAATAATAATAATAATAATAATAATAATAATAATAATCGGGCAGATCGTTAGCAGAAAAATCGGAGCGTACGCGTTAATGAATTCGTCGCGGGAGCGGCGGCGATAACATTAATTAAACCCGGCTACGATTCGTTACGTAATGCCCATTATCAAGTGAAATTTAGCAAATGGCCGGCTTCGTAGTTGTTCCAATTAATGTATTCCATCCGAATCCACTGCGCGCGGCCGAATAAATTCATCGCTCACTTTATAAATAACCATCGGTCGATCCTTTCCCTCGATCAATCCGCGATAATCCGACCAGATAATAATAATTGGAAAAACGGTTGCAAGCGGTTCCGTTCTCCTCGAAATCTTATCGAAATAACGAGATCCCTATTTTTCTTTTCTTTTCTTTTCTTTTTTTCTCGATGCCCGAAATTCGATTGCGGTTTCCACCGATCCCTGATCGGGATGGGATTCGACATTTTTTTTCGATTTCCATCCCGAAAAAAAATTCGCTCCATTATTCCCCATCACGTAAAACGGTGAGACTGGAGACTGCCTCTCCCTCCCCCCGTGCGCAACACCGCCCAATATCGGGATTCGGCTATTTGCGAATTTTAGGTCTCCGTTAAATACTTTTTCCCTCCTTCTCTCGATATCCGATATCCGAAAATCGGATCCGTTCGTACACCGTTCTCCTGCTACCCCTCCTATTGTCCTCGAGAGAAAGAAAGGAAAGAAAAAGTGGAGGAAGGGAAAGATTTCGAGATTTCTGTCGCAGGGAAGTAAAGAGAAGAAAATAAAATCGAGAGAGTGAAATTTTGAAATTTTGAGAGGAGAAGTTTGGTGAAGGAGAGAAAGGTTGGGGGAAGGTAATCGGAGTCCCGCGATGGATTAACAGTAGGTAGAGTTTTTTTTCGAGGTGGAACGGTGGCACGAGGTTAGTCCTGCGAGACGAGCCAAAATGGAAATCCTAGCCGCTGGTTGGCTGTTGCTGGCTCCGCCTTTCATCCTTGCCGTGCCTTGTCGTCGCTACGTGTGTTATATCCTGCCGTCTAAGTAGATGCTCCCGCGCCACCTTAACCTCAATACGGCTCTCCTCGAACGACGTGGATAACGAAGATTCGAACGTGGAAGAAGATTTGCGTGGAGGAAATCGAATTTCGAGTATCTTTTTTCTTTTTCTTCTTTTTTTCTTCACGGATAAAAAGGAAATTGTGTTTTGGGAGATAAAAGAATAATAATAATGCGTCGTCGATGCGATTTTGCCAGGACGGGGATAGGGAGGGAAACGAGGCTATCCCGTTCCAAGGCTCAATATTTACTAGAAAATGAACCGGTAATCAGTGGTCATATAATTATCGAGATAAATGATAGCCAGTGTACTTGTTTGGCGTTCGAGATGGATACGCGATGACACGCAGTTTGACTGAGCCAAACACGTTTTATTGATTCGCCAAGTGATATCTGCTTCTCGGCCGCCTCGCTCGCTAGCTTCTCTAACGGGTGTGTAATTACGAACGGCTACCTATTGACAGTCGTAATTCGACTGTCCGTACAGCTTCCCCGTTTGCCCCGTTATTCCCTCTTTGCCACCTTTTTCCAAAGGAACCAACCTTCGACAGAGCTGACCGTTTGATAACCGTTTTTATACGCCCCCTCCCTTTCCACCAAATTTACTCTTAGAGAACGTATTTTTCCTCTTCTTGTTCTCCTTGGAGACTGCCTTTCGAAAGATGATTTCCCCTTCAGGAATCGAAATCTTTGGAAGAGGGAAGATCGATCGATAGAGAGCCGACGTTTCGATTTTCGATTTTTTCCTCTTTTCATTGGAAATTGTCTTTCGAAAGATAATATAAATTTTTTTCGATTTCATCATCAGGAATCTAAATTTTTGGAGAGGCGATCGGTCGATAGAGATCCAGCGTTTTGATTTTTGATTTTTTCCTCTTTTCATTGCTCTTGAAGATTGCCTTTCGAAACATATTTTTAGAACAAATTTTCCCCGATTTCACCTTCAGGAATTTAAATCTTTAGAAGAGCGGCGATCGATCGATAAAGATCCAGCGTTTCGATATTTGATTTTTTCCTCTTTTCATTCCCCTTGGAGACTATTTTTCGAAAGATAATACAAATTTTCCCCGATTTTACTTCAGGAATCTAAATCTTTGGAAGAGGGACGATCGATCTATAGAGAGCGTTTCGATTTTCGATTTTTTCCTCTTTCTTTTATTCTTTTTGAAGATTACCTTTCGAAACGTAATTTTAAAACAAATTTTCCCCGATTTCAGAAATTTAAATCTTTGGAAGAGGGACGATCGATCGATAGAGAGCGTTTCGATTTTCGATCCCGTCCAAAAAATTCGACGCGGTGGAATAATGCGTCTATGATCGCTGCGGCGCCCAGCATCGAGGCGGCACAATATTTGAACCCGAGCCACCACCACCACCACCACCCCCTCTCGACCACCGGAGTAGCGACGCTCTTCCATTGCTGGACAAATATACTCCGAGTCAACATTCGCGATATACCGAATACAGGTGCGCGACGTCTGATTGTATTCGTCGCTGGACAACGCTGGAAATCGGGGGATGGATGAAAAAAAAAGGGGGCGAGTTTCCCACCCCGCTTCCTTCGCCACGCGATCCAATTTTCGCCTCGTTTCATCATCATCATCGTCGTCGTTCCTCTTCTACGTATATAACGCATTTCCAAAAGTGCAGTTTCTACGAAAGAGAAAAAAAAAAAATAAAGAGAGATCTCGCAACGATATCCGATCCCGTCGCATATGCAAACACGTTGGCAATACTTATTATTGGTATTAGCAGCGAGAAACCTCGCGTTCGACACGCGTGTAAGGAAGGGAAAGTAGGTAGTGCGCGATGTTTCTCGACGAGACGGCGAGATAACGAGAACTTTCGTTTCTACTATATACTAATAACAATTGACCAGGATCGAGAAGAAGAAGAAAAGGAAGGAAAAAACGTCGATCGAAACTATCTTTTTCCCTTTTCTTTTCTTTCTCTGTTTCTTCTTACTCCTCAGTCCGCGAGCGAGGAGGGGGAAGAAGCGACATTAAAGAAAATTAAACGTAAAGCCGTGCCGACCCAGAAATTGAGTTCCCTCGCCTTTGGCGGGCCGGCTCCGTGGGGATCTAATTATCAGTTTCGGAACTTTCGAAATTAATAAAACTCCCGTCCCTTCCTTCCGACCCTCCTCGACACCCCCCTCGCTTGGTCCCTCTTGTTATATTGCTCTTCCAAGTCTCGAAGAAGAGCCGACCT
>NW_006263637.1:17856-19922 GCF_000469605.1 Apis dorsata | reverse complement strand
TTGAAGCTGGACCGGGGGAGAGGGACGTGGGTAAAGGAGTTTCCAAGACTTGAAAGGGGGAGGGAGAGAGGGGAGAGGTGTTCCAAACGACAGAAGGGTGGAATTTACCAGTCTGATGCGACCGAGACTCCGCCATCCCTCGAAAAGCAAAAGTTTTCTTCGCTTCGAGGAGGGGGAGGATTTTCCACCGCGACATCATCGTCCCCTCCCCTTCGTGCTTAACTCCTCGTTTCCTTGGTTGTCGTCTAATTACTTTTCGCGTACATTCGTTCGTTTCGCGGAAGGAAAAAAATCGGGAAGGCATTCCCGTTTGGAAAGGAGAATGAGAAAGGAGAGAGCGGAGAGAGAGGCTCTCCTCCTCGAGGGGATGCGGCTCGATCGGAAAGTAACGGTGACATCTAGGGCCCTCGACCGGCCACGTGGGGATCCCTGCTTCCTTTCGAAAACTCTATACCGAATAATTCGCTTGTCACGACAAGCTGCGGTTTTACATCAGAATTCGAGTGCTCCATTGATACACTTTCGCATCACGCCTTCGTTTGTACGAGAAGCAGAGGGCAACAGAATCGAAACGAGTCCACACGCTTTTGTATTTTATTCCTTTTCTTTACCAGGTTTTTTTAAACGATTTTCGTTCTTCTCCAGTCTATTTTCTTCTTACGATCATATACAATTTTTCACAAGATTTGGACAGGTGTACATATGTACGAATTCTGTTATTATTCCAACGAAAGCTTGGAATATTTTTTGGAAGATTTTTGAATTAATTCGTCCTGTATTTTATTTTATTTTATTTTATTTTTCTCAAGATTTGGACAGGAATGGAGAGCTTGGAAAATCCCGCTTTTCGAATTATCTTTTTATTTTATTTTATTTTGTTACAATGATACACAATTCTTCACAAGATTTGGACAGGAATACATATGTACGAATTTTGTTATTATTCCAACGAAAGCTTGGAATATTTTTGGAAGATTTTTGAATTAATTCGTCCTGTATTTTATTTTATTTTATTTTACAATGATATTTTATTTTTCTCAAGATTTGGACAGGAATGGAGAGCTTGGAAAATCTTTTCGAATTATCTTTTATTTTATTTTATTTTATTTTGTTACAATGATACACAATTTTTCACAAAATTTGAATAAATATACATATACAAATACGAATTTTATTTAATTAATTCACCTTTTATTTTATTTTCTTACAATGATATACAATTTTTCGCAAGATTTGGACAGATATATTATATATAGGAATTCTAAAAGTATTAATATTCCAACGAATGGAAAACTTGGAAAACTTATCGAATTAATCCATCCTATATTTTATTTTATTTTCTTACAATTTTTCACAAGATTTGAACAAATATACATGTACAAATACAAATTTTATTTAATTAATTCACTCTTTATTTTATTTTATTTTCTCACAATGATATACAATTTTTCGCAAGATTTGGACAGATATATCATATATACGAATTCTACAAATATTAATATTCCAACGAATGAAAATTTTGAAAAACGTCTCTTTTCGAATTAATCTACCCTGTATTTTATTTTATTTTCTTACGATATATACTTATGATATATTTAATTTAATTTAATCACAATAACATATTATATTTTTTCTCAAGATTTGGACAGATATGCATATATATATAAATTCTACGAGTATTGTTTCATTCATTCCAATGAATGAAAAGCTCGTAGACAACTCTACTCTTCGAATCCCTTATTTTATTTTATTTTATTTTACAATGATGTACAATTTTTCACAAGATTTGGACAGATACATATACATATACATACGAATTCTACGAGTATTACTATCCCAACGAATGGAAATCTCGAAAAACACCGCTTCTCGAATTAATCCACCCTATGTATTTTATTTTATTTCCTCACGATGATATACAATTTTTCACAAGATTTGGACATACACACGAATTCTCCGAGCATTGTTATTCCAACCAATGCAAAGCTCGCGGAGAATTAATCTTCGAAATGAATCCACCCTGCATTTCAAAAATCGTTCGGAGACAAGAAACAAGAGTCCGCCCC
>NW_006263637.1:13081-17409 GCF_000469605.1 Apis dorsata | reverse complement strand
GACCAGCGCTGGCCGAAAACACACCCCCCGGCGCGGATCCTTGGCATCGGTAACCCCGTTGCGATCAAGGGTCGCGAATAATGCCGGTTAAACGCTACATATTGCTCGGCCAGCCTGCAATTTAGCCGGGGATTTGAATAACGATTTGTCGCCCGGCTCCTTCTCCCCTTCGGCAGGCAGCACCACCACTATTTTCGAGTATATACGCGTATGTGTGTGTGTGTGATTCGGGTTCATTAAACGGTTGTCGTAACGCGGTTTGATTCGAAACTCGGGTTATTTCTTCCAGGACAAACAAACTCGAAAAATACTTGCTTCTTCCACGAACGGGTTAAAGTTGAGAGAGAGAGAGAGAGAGGGGATGTTTCTTTTCCTTCTCCTCCTCGTTTTCCGTTGAAACCGAAAACGAAGGCGGAAGGGGAGGGTGAGCTGTGGCGAGCGAAAAGAGGCGAATTAAAATTCATGAACGGCTTGGAGCGGCGTCGAATTAAAATTCATGGCGGAATTATCGCTGGCTCCTCGAAAACAAAGGAACGGGACGAGTTAGGAGCCCACTCACCGAGTCGCGCCACGGAAATCATCCCCGACACGAGAGTTTCCGCGCCAGCGTCGGAAACCTGCCCCACCCCTCCGACTCGACTTTTTATCCGCCGCCATCGTCGTCCCCCTTTTTAACCCCGTTACCGCCACCCCCAGCTGCCGTGGATAACGAGGAGGATGGCTCGATCATCGTTTAACAGGTTGTAATTCGGTGAGACGAATCACAAGGGAAAGTCGTGGAAAAATCGAATATCATTCACGTGTCTTTCTCTATCCTTTCCTTTCTTTTGCCAACCTCGATTTTATCGATACTCATTTCTAGTAGTGGATCTGGACGAATTATCATCTACGTTGGTTCGATATTCGATTCGATTGGGGAATCGTGAAAATACAAGAAACTCTTGAAAGCATTAGTATATCTCTACGTCTTATTTCTCAATTATTTATCCATTAAAAAGCGGTTACAGCTCGCAACCGAGAGCAAACTCCGATCGGTTCCCCCGTCGCTTTCACAAAACTACTTCATCCTTTCGACCTTTGCTTCGAAAAATTCGTAGCCAACGCGTTCAACGTTCAACGTTTTTTTCGAGAGCATCGTTGAGAATAAGAAGAAGAAGAAGAAGAAGTAAGAAGTGCATCGTTTATAAGGAATCGTCCGTTGAACTTTGCCCATTGGGTCATCCGTGTTTTCGCGTGCACGGTTACGAAACTAGAGAGAGAGAGACGTCGGCATATTAATATTTCATTAATATTCCCGCGAGAGAAGATATTCCTGGAAAAACTCGAGCCTCGCGGAGGCGTCGATGTTTTCAACGTCGAAGATGGACGAAGATGGCGGGCGACTGGGAAAAGAAGAAAAAAATGAAGAAGAAGAAGAAGGGAAAAAAAGGAAGAAAAGAGAGAGAGAGAGAGAGAATATTCCGTTGTCCGCCCGATGGATCGGAGAAAGAAGGAATTTCTCGTCTGGACGTCGCCGACTGGTCGAGCCGGTGGTAGTTAATTAAGTGCTAACAAGTAGAGAACTACCTCGCGTAGCGAGCCACCTCGTCCGAGTAAAATCGTACGGCGAATGTTGGAAGGAGGAAACGGTGGAGGAGGAGGCAAAGATCGGGGGGAGGAAGAGGAATAAAAGAAGAGAAGAGCGCGCCTCTACAACTTTATTATTTTATTCCACCGTCTTTCTCGATTCCCTTCCATTCGGAGGAGGAATCCGCCACCCCGAAATCCGTAGGGAGGATAGTGAGAATTAGGCGAGAGAAATATTTTCGGATAATTCGAAATTGGATGTAGGATGGAATTCAATCGCTATTTCGCTTGGAAGGAAACGCGTCGAAGGAGAGAATTCGCGAGAAGAAATATATACGATAAAATTATGCACGGGAGGAGGGGACGTGCTAATTGAGCGGACATTCGAGTTACAGTTACTCTTAAACTCGTCTTCGAAAATCTTTCTTTTCCTATTCCCCGTTTATTTAAAAGAAGCGTGTGATTTGGATAACTTGGATCTTCGAGGAAAAAGATTTCTATTCTCTCTCTCTCTCTCTTGATTATTCCTCGATCCTTCGAAAGAAGCCTCGAATCCCACGTTTATTATCTCTCGTACGTAGATTTTCCATTTTATTTTCCTCGTCTTAGCCGAGAGACAGACGATCGAAGACGGCTGGACACGATTCCGAGCAAAGAACACGGGAGAATCGCGCGGCCTTGGAGACGTTAATGCATCGATATAAGTTATATAAGAGGACGACGCAAGATTTTGCCCGTGGGCAGGGAACGTTGAGTAACACGGAGATAGAAAATGGAAAGACGAGCACGTGTGTTAACTTGAGATATCTCCGTATATTTCGAGAGAGAAAAATACGATATACGATTAAAAATCGATACATCGCGTGTTTTTACGACGCTTTCGAAAATGTAGAGATATTCGAAGGAGGGAAGGAAAGGAAGAAAGCGGAGGGGAAAGTTGGTATTGGAGGGAGCAGGGCAAGAGCTGGACGTTGAGGCAGGTCGCGGGGGCGTGCCACTTAATTCGATGAAGAGATCGGAATCGCGAGCGGAACGCGTGACGCGGGGGACTCGCAGGACCTGGATCGCCTGTTTGAACGACAAATATTTTGTCATCAAACTTCTGTTTCGCGCGGAATCAGCGTGTCTATATGTGCAGGGCTAATACAAAGCGTTTCGCGAGCGTTTGCTAAAATCGGGTCGCGCGCACCACCCTCCAACTCGCGTTTGCCCTCAAAGATTGACTTTTCTTCTCCTTCTTGCACGGATACGAGGAGGAAAAAATAAAACGAGGATAAGAGAAATAATAACGTAACGACGATAAGAGAAGATCCATGTTTTCGAGGACGCGTTAAGGTGCGTTGTTGTAAACATTGTGAAATTGTCACTTCGCACATTCGATTTCTCTTTTTTTCCCTCCCGAGATTTAAAGGCGGAGTAGTTAGCGGAATCGTTTTCGAAACATTTTCTTCGAATTTTTGGCAGAAAATTTTCGAAAGGAATCAGAGGATATTTTCAGTTTCAACGTTGAAAGTAAAAACTCGAATACTTTCGCTACTTGGAGCGCTTTGTATATACACGCTTTAGAACGCGATTCGAAAATACCACGGATTAACAACTCGTTCGAAAGGGTAAAGATCCGAACGCGGATGTTCTCCGTTTGATTTCTATTTTTACTTTTATAGGAAATTTTCGAAGGAAATTAAAGGATATTTTCAGTTTCGTCATTGAAAATAAAAACTCGGGTATTTCTGCTATAATTTCGTTCTATATATATACTTTGATGAGTTTCTAGATCCGAACGCGGATATTGAAAGATTTTTCGAACAGAAATTTTCGAACAGAATTACAGGATATTTTCACATTCGTCATTGAAAGTAAAAACTCGAATATTTCCGCTATTTGGAACAATGTCGCGCTTTATATACAACTTAGAATTCGAAACTCGTGAAAAACAACGGGTTAACAATTCGTTCCATCTAAAAATTTCTAAAAATCCAAACGCAAATGTTGAAAGATTTTCTTGGAATTCTTGTAGGAAATTTTCTAACAGAATTAAAGGATATTTTCATTTTCGCAAATGAAAGTAAAAACTCGAATATTTCTGTTACAATCGCGTTCTATATATATACTTTATACACTTTAGATTCAAAAAAACAACGGATTAACAATTCATCCTGCGTTCTAAAGATCCGAACGCGGATATTGGAAGATTTTCTCCGAATTCTTGTAAAAAATTTTCGAACAGAATTAGAATATATCCTAACTTTCGCCATTGAAAGTAAAAATTCGAACAATCGTGCTCTATATACATATCTTAGAAACTCGAAACTCGTGAAAAACAACGGGTTAACAACTCGTCCCGCGTTTTCTTCGAATTCTTGTAGAAAATTTTCGAACAAAATTAGAATATATCCTAACTTTCGCCATTGAAAGTAAAAATTCGAACAATTTCGCTCTATATACATATCATAAAACGCGATTCAAAAAACAACGAGCTAACAACTCGTCCCGCGTTTTCTTCGAATTCTTGTAGGAAATTTTCGAACAGAATTAGAATATATCCTAACTTTCGCCATTGAAAGTAAAAAATTCGAACAATCGCGCTCTATATACATATCTTAAAAACTCGAAACTGTTGTAAAACGACAGGTTAACAACTCGTCCCAGTTTTAAAGATCCGAACGCGTTGAAAGATTTTGGAAGGGAATTCGCCGAAAGTAAAAACTCGAATACGACAACGATATATACATTTAATTCGTCGTACTTAATTCGCCGTACGA
>NW_006263637.1:12242-12892 GCF_000469605.1 Apis dorsata | reverse complement strand
GCGGAAAGATCCGAACGCGGATCTGTTCTCCGCGTTTGATTTCCGGGGAGGCGAGAGGGGAGAGGAGAACGATTACCGTCGTCTCCCAGCGCGATATCTCACGCGGGGGATGGGTTAACGACGACTTGGAGGATCGTTGAAAACGGTTGCTTTGAACGGAAACCGTGCTGCAGTGAACGCAATAACGTTGCCGGAACAACGAAACTGTTGTTTGCCCGTCTAGAACACACCCGGTAGACCGCCTCGGTTCTAACTGTTGCTCTCCACCACCCACCCGTGTTTAACGTTTCTCGTGTTCTCACGTGTTCGTGATAATTTAACGCGGCCCGCTTCTCCTCCTCCCCTCCCCTCTCCTCTCCTCTCCTCTCCTCTCCTCCCGCCGCTAGATTTAACCGGAGGCTTGGAGGGAGGGAGGGAGGGAGGGAAACGAAGGGAGGAAAAGACGAAGAGCAAGGCGGAGCGGACGGAAGGTTGCGGAGGGAACCGTTAGATCTCTTACCGTTCTCTCCGTTCTTCACAATTGGCGTAAGTGGTGTACGTTGTTGGGCAGGGGCACGTGTCGCGGCGAACAAATAAAACGCGTTGCACACGCTCGCAGCTACCTTGGGAACCACGTGTTAACCAGGCTAACCAACATAATCACTCATTAC
>NW_006263637.1:8247-10747 GCF_000469605.1 Apis dorsata | reverse complement strand
ATTCTTCTTCCTCTTCTTCTTCTTCTTCTTCTTCTTCTTCTTCTTCTTCTTCTGTTCCTTCCTCTTCGAGATTTCGTTTCGATTAACGATCGAGAACGTTCTCGGTTCTCGTTTATCGGCGGAAACGAAGATAAAGGTGTATCGCACAGGGACGAGGTATTCCTTCCCTCGGCCGAGGATTATTTATCTCGATTAAATCGATATCTAAATCCGCCGGATACGTTTGTCCGTATTTAACTTGGTGGCGGTGGAGGGGGTAGAGGTATTTATCGACAAGCTATGCATAATTTGTACCCATTCGAATAATTTGAATTTATAATCTCTGTTTGGTTGCATAAGAAGAAGAAGGAGGAGGAGGAGGAGGAGGAGGAGGAGGTAACAAGTTGCTTTTAGTCATTAATTTTCTATCGATTTACACGGATGGTAGAATTCTATTTATCTTACGATATTTTTCTCTCCCTCTTTTTCTCGAGGAAATGGAAATTTACATTTTCTCCCTTCCGTGCGATATCAAAATTTCAAAATTTCTTAAATGTGAGGAGTTGTATGAGAAGTTTGAAAATTGGCCAAACCGAATTTTCGGGCCCGAATCGGTTTCAACCCGAAAATTGATCGCGGCGGAAATAAATTCGGGAGCGAAATGACAAATCTGTCAACATATTCGCCAAACAAAATACGACGATCAAATTGTTTGGCCTATTGGCGATATACGACGTTATTTTATCGAGTTTCAATAGGCGTTCCCTTGAGTACGCTCGAAACACAGAGCCTCGATTTACAACGTATGTACAAACTATTAATTCGATATGCCTCGCCGATGAATATCGATACAAAGTTGTTCCGATATTCTACAACCTGGCTGTCGAATTATGACGGGAACACGAGCGCCAACGTCCATTATTGCTTCCACTCGAATTCTTTGCTCGAATTTTCAAAAAAAAAACAAAAATAAAAAATTAAAAGAAAAAGGAAAAGAAAGAAGGAAAGGAAAAGCGGTCGATTTAATTATATCGAGGCTCTTAGCGTATATCAAATTCACACAAAGGCGTGGGCGTCGAGGAGATCGATCGATCTTCCGGAAGGCTGCAAGTATCGATAAACAGATAATTGGCCGAGACGTAATATTCCGTGATGGCGTGTAATCCGATACAAGTGGAGGTACAACGTCAAACAGGGAGGAACAGCGAATTGAATTGACAATGGTCCCGAGATTCAATTTGGCCCTCCAACTCCTTTAGGAAAATTAAATGGAGATTAAACGGGGCCTTTGGTTCTCGATCCGTCAAGATATCCGCGCAATAATTCAACGACCGCGAGATTAGAGATTAGAATCCTAGAATTCAATCTCCTCCATTTCCCCAACTTTTTCTCCATTTTTTATCACCAATATCGATCGAGAAAGGGGACAACGTTTTCGAAACGTTCTCTCGAACCCTCGCGTCCGAGGGTTTGCCTCGCCTATTGTTTTAACCGCGGCAGGCACGAGAGAGGGGCGGTAAATCCCCTTTCCTGTACGAGGACACGAGCGGAACAGGTGGCAAGCGGCGCAGCGTGGGGTAGCGCCGCGCCGCGTCAAACCACCCTCTCGTGGTAAACTTTGTACGCGACACGCGAGACGCCAGCGGGGCCACAGCTGGGCGCCCGCTTAGCGGACTCCTCTCCGAAAGAGGACGCGCGTCCCCCCTCCGTTCAAGGGGTTCACTCGTTTGTCCCAACCCCTTCGTTTTCCACTCGTTTCGAGAGAGAGAGAGAGAGAATCGATATTCTCGATTGGGATTCTTGGAGTTAGGAGTAAGCTAGCTTTCTTGAAAAACTCGGTATACGGTGTTCAGAACAGGCTGGGATGAAACCGAGTAATAATAATAAAATTTATCGGTGAAAACGCGGTGTATGTACGTAAGCGTACGAGGAAAGGACGAGGCTCGTTTCCAACGTTTCCACGGTTTCAAAGAGCGTCGAACAGAAGCGGGCGGACATTTATCGTTGTATACATTGTATATATTTGCCCGCACTTCGAGCCAGAGCCTCTCGCTTAAGAGCAGTTTCCCCTGTTGATTCAAAATATCAATCGTGGAGAAGGGGAGGAGGGGGGTTTATTGGTCGATCATCGGCCGACGATTAGGAGTAATAAAGATCGCGATTATTATTATTATTATTATTATTATTATTATTATTATTATTATTATTATTATTAGTCCCGCATTCCCCTTCCCCTCCCCCCCCCTCTACTCCCTTCCCCAATTGTAACCACGCGACGATTTATGGCCGCAAATATTCTTTTAATATTTAAAGAATCCTCCTCCCGTATAACCGTTTTCGTGCAAATACTCCGGCCATAGTGTAAATATGTACAAAATATACATTGGCGGAATGTATAAATACGAGGACTTTTATACACTTTCAGGGATAAAATATTTGCAGGAATCGATCATTCGCTTCTCCAATTTCACTTTCCTCGCCTCGTCTTTTCCCGCGTCGCGTTCGAGTGTCGTAAGTAACT
>NW_006263637.1:2424-7639 GCF_000469605.1 Apis dorsata | reverse complement strand
TATATATATATATATACGCGAATAAAAATCAGAATCGAAGCGAAATTACGCATCTCGTATAAATCGAGGCACGATTAAAAAAGATCGGACGGGCGAGGGAGTGTATTTTTTCTTCCTTTCGAATTCGAGGTAGATTCGAATTCGTTCGACGGACGGACGAACGATGGACATTCGAGAGAACGAACGAACGAATCCTCGTGGTATAACGGCTTGTTAATCGCATTAGCGCGGCATCGCCGATAAATCAGACAATTAGCGGCCATAAGCGCATCGTAAATCGGAATTATCAGAATCGGCTAATGCATTTTGATGCTGTCTGTTTGCTTGGTAACGCGCTGCGGCGGGCCAGCATATATGTTTACCAGTCTTACGATCGCTGGAACCATCACCTGTTTGTTCTGTCAACCAGGGAGAGCTCGAACGAGAGTTCGTCCCGCCCTCGTCATAATCGACCCCCTCGTCGAGTAAAATTCCGTCTTTTCCTTCGAAGAAGAGGAAAAAGAAACCACGCTTTTTCTCTTTCCTCGTCTTCCTCTTCTTCCTTTTGGATACATATTCGTATGTTCTTATCAAATTCGATGGGGAGGTAACGCTTTCGTTTGGGAAAATTGTGGATCGATAATTTTAATAACGCTTTTTTCCCTTATCCTCTCCCTCCTTTCGTATATTCTTGTTAAATTCCGTGGAGAAGTAAAGGGAAAACAGGAAAATTGGGAATCGGATTGTAATAATTTTCTTTTCTTATTCTTCTCTTCTTCCTTTTTGAATCATATTCTTACTAAATTCGGTAGGGAAGTAAAGGAACACTTTCGTTTAGGAAAATTAAGAATCGCGTGGAGCGATAATTTTAACAGGAACAACGCTTTTTCTTTTCTATTCTCTTCTTTCTTTCGAATATTCATATTAAATTCGATGGAAAAAAACAGTTTCGTTTGGAAAAATTGGGACCGATAATTTTAATACGAGAGTAATGCTTTTTCTTTTCTTATCGTCTTCTTCCTTTCGCTCGTATTCTCATTAAATTCTCATTAAATAGGAAAATAAAGAAATACTTTCGTTTAAGAAAATTAAGAAATCGGGTATTTTTAATATGGGAATAACGCTTTTTCTTTTTCTTTATTTTCTTCTTCTTTCCAACTTACATATTCTTAATAAATTCGATATGGAAATAAATACTTTCGTTTATAAAAACTAGGAATCAGATAATTTTAATGCAGAAATAATGCTCTTTTTTTTCTTATCCCCTTCTTTCTTTCGACTCATATTCTTATTCTCATATAGGAAAGTAAAGGAACACTTTCGTTTAAGAAAATTAGGAATCGGGTGGACCAATAATTTTAATTTTAATTTACGAAAATAATACTTTTTCTTTTCTTATCCTCTTCTTTCTTTCGACTCGAATTCTTATCAAATTCGATAGAGAAATAAAGGAAAAACAGTTTGGAAAAATTGGGACCGATAATTTTAATACGAGAGTAACGCTTTTCCTTTTCTTATCCCCTTCTTCCTTTCTCATATATTTATATTAAATTCGATGAAGATATAAAACACTTTCGTTTGGAAAAATTGAGATTATGAATCGATAATTTTAATTTTAATTTACGGAAGTAACGCTTTTCCTTTTCTTATCCTCTTCTTCCTTTCGATTCGAATTCTTATCAAATTCGATAGAGAAATAAAGGAAAAACAGTTTGGAAAAATTGGGACCGATAATTTTAATACGAGAGTAACGCTTTTCCTTTTCTTATCCCCTTCTTCCTTTCTCATATATTCATATTAAATCCGATGAAGATATAAAACACTTTCGTTTGGAAAAATTGAGATTATGGATGAATAATTTTAATTTTAATTTACGGAAGTAACGCTTTCTCTTATCTTCCTCCTTTCGACTCTGTTCTTCTATTCTCACTAAATTCGATGGAAAGGTAAAGGGAAAACGGTTTCGAAGTTTTGGGTAATCGGATTGATAACTTCTGCCTGGAGGGGGGGAGAAGGCGCGTGTAGGCGCTGCTGGAGCGGAGGAAGAGGAGCGCATGGGAAATTAATGCGGGAGCAACGCAGGGGATGCGCGTCCCATCGCTTCGGGGAATTGGTCGGACGTCGATGGACTTAGAAGTATCATCGAGAGGTAGTTTACATCGGCTAGTACCAGCGTCGCGATTAACTTCTCCGACGCTCGAAGGCGAATCGCTTTTTAAATAGACGGCCGGCCCGATCGTGGGAAACCGTGCCAGCCATCGTGCGATCGGAGCGGAGAGAGAGTCGCGAGGAGAGGCGGTTTTCTCTCCCGAGAAATCGCGCCGGCACGTGACACCTCGTTCTCGGTTTCGACGCTCGAGAGGATAAAAGGAGACGATCTTTTCTTTCTTTCTTTCTTTCTTTCTTTCTTTCTTTCTCTTCTTTCTTCTTCTTCTTCTTCTTCTTCTTTTTTTTTTTTTTTTTTACGTAACACAGCCGTGTCGATTGCGTATTAATCGCAGCTTTTAATACCTCCTCTCTGTGAAAGCTGTCGCGCGTTTTCTAATTGACTTTCGACTTTCAACCGTTCACTTGCAATTCGAGCTCCTAATTGAGATTTCTAACTTTCGATCGGTCATCTCTCTCTCTCTCACTCTCGTGTTCTCGAGCGGGGAGGGGGCTCTCGTCCCACTTCCATCTCCTCTCCTCCGTGACGCGGCGTCCATCGTGAAAGGAACCGAAAGGACTAAAGGTCGTAGCGGAGGTCGAAGCTTCTTCTCCGAGCGGCCAAGTTCTCGATAGCACCCGATTTTTCCACGTGGTCCACAAGCGAGCAGGAGGAGAGAAAGAAAGCAGAGAGGGCAGTAGTGCAGGGGGGCAGGTTTTACCCGTTGGTCGAATATCATCCAGGAGCTGGGCGATATCCCGAATGTTTTGACAGGGGGTGGTCGGTCGCGTGGCGTAAAAACATCGCCTCGGTTCCTTTATCGGCGCCGATATATTAACCGGCGACCCCCCCGGCGGCCACGTGACCCCCCCCCGTCCCATTGTTCGCATTGTTGCGGCTCGAGAGAGCAATGATACGGGCCATTGTTCGCCCGTGATTTTATTTCTCCACTCGCGATAATCTAATTGAAATTAATTCCCTCCTCGCGACGTCGAGGGTTTCGAGAGAGGAGGAGGGGGGAAAAAAAAAGAAAGAAAGGAGAAGAGGGAAGGAAGGATATTTCGAGGAATATCGAGGTGTTTTTTTTTTTTTTTTAATCGAAGAGAGAGAGAGGGATCAAAAAGAAAGTAACAAACGGCGATTATTCGAAGATAACCAGTGATATATTGTTCGAATTATCATTCTTCAAATATTTTACTTAAATAATACTCGAGGCTGCAAATTACACGTTATACATATTTTTCTTTCTCTCCTCTTCTCAACCGATAACGCCAACCGTTATTTATCGATCGATCGATCGATTAAAGATATCGAAGAATTCTCTCCCACGACGCGAATCAAAAATCCCCCCCCCCTCCCTCGATTCGTAAATTTAGATCCTCTCTATCTATATCCGCAAACTCCGTTCAAACTCGCGACATTTCTTTCATTTCTCCTTCCCCATTTCTCCCCTTCTTCCTCCTCGACAAGAGAAGAGGAACGAAGAGGGGGAGAATAAAAAAGAAAAGAAAGGAGAAGACAGAACACAAACACGCGTCGCGATTTATTTTATCGGGCATCCACCGATCCGATTGAAAACGCGATAACACGCCTCAAATGAAAAACACCCGATTTTTGCGTCTACCGATTTCCTTACACACGTAAAGTTCCTTGCCTTCCTTCCTTCCTTCCTTCCAATTATCCCTCCACGATTATTCCCTTCGACTCACGAGACGATCCCACTCGGGGAAAAAATACCCTCGAATCGATGGAAGAACCCGATCGATAATTAACGACCGGATCGAAGCTCGATAGAGAGAGAAAGAGAGAGAGAGAGAGAACAGAGAAGAGGAAAAGGTAGAGGAGGGAACTTGACCAGGCGGAAGTTCGTTAATAATTCGGCCCCGCGCCCTCTCCCCTCCCGGCCAAGTCTTTTCGAAGCGGGGGGAGAAGGGGGGAGGGGGAGGAAAGGGGGCCAGCGGAAGCTCAGGCTACAGGCTACAGGCTCAGGCTCAGGCTCAGGCTCGGAACTCGCCTGGGTCTTGACGAAAGCTAGACCGAGAGGGGGAGGGGGAGGGGGGGGGGATAGTTGGAGCGCATGCCACGGGGGTTGAAGTCTGTTTGCTCATGAAATATGCAGGCATGCGCCCTCCATAACTGCTCGAAAGCACTGAAACTTGCGTGCAGCTCGGCCGGGCCACGGGATTTTCTGTCCCTTCCAACGTTTACCAAAGCGCAACGTTTACGCCGATGGGAAGAACACGCGTTCTTATCGACTCCGGGCATCGACTCGTCGTATTATTATATATATATATATGTATATACATCTCATATACTCATTTCTTTCCTTCCTTTCATTTCGTTTCGTTCCTTTCTCCCTTCCTCGATTATTTACTTTCCCTCGAAGAGGAAAAAATCACCACGCGCGGTGATTCCCGTATCCTCGAGGAAAAAGGAAAAGGGAAGAAGAAAAAAAGTGAAAGGTAATAATCGAAGGAAGGGAAGAGGAGAAGAAAAAGAAAAGTGGCCATTAAACGGCGGGTTTCCTCGGCGCGGGTTCCTCGGCCGATCGAATCGGTCGCGAATCGTTGGACATATGGCGAAAGAGCGTGCAGCTTGCGTGGGCGTAGCGTGTCAAGCGTTTTTACGAGCCGCACGAAAGCTCGTCACGTCGGGCACAGCGTGTGTATCCGACCAGTCACGGCCGGATTATTTAACCCCGAGGAGAGCATATGTCGCTATCCCTCCCTAACCGCCTTCTTTTATCGCAATTAACCCCCGTCCAAATCAAGCCATAGATAACGATCGCCTGTAAAAACCCGTTTTATTCGACCACATTTTTCCCATTCCCTTCCGCGACAGGTTGCCGCCTTTCCCTCTCCCTCTCCGAGTTTTTCGACTCGAAGTCAAACAAATTTTTTTTTTTTAAAAAATCTTGTAAGAAGAAAGGTTTCGAAAGATTGGAAGATTCGTTCTGAATCTGTGAGTAGAGAGAGAGGGAGGGAGGGAGAGTGGCGCGGAATGTGTTTTAAGCGGAATGTGTGTACGAGTGTGTTGCAGGGTGAAACAACCGGGAGGGTTGACACTGAGACTGAAAAAGTCAGCGTCGGG
>NW_006263637.1:1467-2322 GCF_000469605.1 Apis dorsata | reverse complement strand
TGCTGCTTCCCCTTTTTTGCTCTCGCCTTTTTCTTCTACTCGGCCCTCCTCCCCCCCTTCGCAGGACATTTTAACAAGGATTAAACAAGGAGACTGAACAAGGAGACTCCGTCGAATCTCCTCCACGAAATAATTCGAAATCGATCGAACGGCGCTAAGAATACTCGATGCTAACAATGTAACACTCGATGATTCGCCCAAGAAAAGAAAAAAAAAAAATTGGAAAAAGCGAAAAATTTAATTTTTCTTCCTTTCTCTTCTTCTCCTCTTTTCCCCTCCTTTCCTTTTTTCCCCCCTCCCCCGAAAGGATGTTCAAAATGGGCGATTTAACGAGATAAAATTATGTTCTATTTCTAATTCGTACAGCGGACTTTTGACTTGAATGGCACGCAGAAAATTCAGATTCGATTCGAACCGATGGGTTGGCCGATCGGACACGGCCTTTGTCGCCCACGGATGAACGATCGGACTGATCTTCTTCGGTGCGGTGCGTCGTAAAAAATTCATTACTTGGCCGGAAAATCGATCGTAAACCCGTGTAATTGCCTGCCCTCTGGATCTCGTGAACTTTGCCTCGTGGCTCCGCTTCGTTCGCGATGGAAAACGCGAGAGAAATCGTCGATTATCCCTATTCGATATCTCCTCCGCGATTATCCGCCTCATTTTTTTCTCCCTCTTCTTCTCTTTTTCTATCCGAATCTCGACCCCACCCAAATTCCAGAAACTTCGAGAAGCATTAAAATATTTGCTAATAATACCGCGAATATAACGGAGGGATGGGGTAATACCGTTGAAAATCCGATTTGTTTGTACGATTTAAATTTGTTTGTTTACATTCTCCCCCCCTCCTTTGTT
>NW_006263637.1:0-950 GCF_000469605.1 Apis dorsata | reverse complement strand
TCCGCGTCGTTTGTTCGAAAACCGATTTCCATCCTCGATCTTTCATCGATCGATCGTTAAAGGAAGAAAAAGGAAGAAGAATCCGTTCGATCGAAATATCTTTAATCTCTCTTTTGTTTCTATTATGTTTGTTTGCTCGCTTTATTTCTTCTTCTTCTTCTTCTTCTTCTTCTTCTTCTTCTTCCCTTTCGCTTATCTCATTCTCGACACGTCGTTTCCAATAACGGATATAAATAAAATTTCAAGACCAGTTCTAATTTGACGGCCTCGTATAGTCCGCGATTCTTCTCGCGGAGGGAACGACCGGGTGGCACAAATCGCGGAACACATTGCAAAATTAACAATTTGTCCCGCATCGGTACATTCGAAACAGTATGCATCCTCGATGCCGACAAAGGCGAATCATCGATCGAATCTTTTTCGTTATTCCCGCACGATTTTTATTGACCTCCTCGTAATCGAGACGAGGAGAAAGAGAGAGAGGAGAGAGAGAAAGAGAGAGAGGATAGTAGACGTCGGCCAGCTTTCTCACGTCCACATTTTTCATCCTCCTCCTCCATCTCCTCTTCCTCCTCGAGGAGGAAGAGGAGGTGGAGAAATACGCTTGTTGACTCTTTTGGTTCGCGCGAGACGATAAGACGTGCGCGTCTTAACGAGCAGATAACTATTTTCCCGGAAAAATTGCATGGCACCGCCGGGCCCGTCTCATCGCCTCGATGATTCATCCACATCTCCAACGCCTCTCGATGTCAACCGATACCAAAACCTCGTCGATTCTCTTCGATGCTTCGATCCTTCTTCTTCTCTGGAATTTCCATATTCGTCGAGAATTCGTACACGCAAATATCGATGAACTCGAATTGATTGAGCTCGAACGAGTTGTAATGGAGAATTAAGAGAGCGGATCGAGCCGATTCTCCGGAGATAATGACAGATGGGTGGGGAGGGAG
>NW_006263636.1:76870-77758 GCF_000469605.1 Apis dorsata | reverse complement strand
TTGTTTAATAGCGAGATTTAATTCTCTATATTATTAATTTGGAATAATATTATTTAACATTTTACAACAGGCTATCAATCCTTTCTCTACGTCTATAGTTTAGGGATTATATTAGGAAAAAGAAGATATAAATTTGCAATTTTTTATATTGAGAAATATTTGAGCGATTTTCTGTGGTGATTGCAATCGAAGAACATTCTTTTTTATCGAGCTTATATTCGTTATTGTACGTCCCTAGATTGATTTGTTATCATCGAATAAAGAAGATGTAATTTTGCAATTTTTAAGATCGTGGAATATTTAAATCGTTGTATCTCCGAATATAGAAAATATACATATGATTTTTTGAGATAGTTGCAAACAGAAAACATTTGAAATGCATTCTCAATCGTTATTGTCTTTAGATTTATTATTATCTTTGGTATTATCTTTGGGTAAAGAAGAATAATTGTGCAATTTTTAAATATGTAGAATCTGAGAAAAATGTTCTCTTCCTCTACTTGGAGATCGTGTAGAACGTAATCTTACACGATGTTTCGTATTGGTTGATTTGATGGCAAGTCGTTGAAGAGTCGACAATCTTCGGCAGGTGCAGCACCGGCTTGCCAGTCACGAGGTTGTATCATATGAACTTTCAAATTGCAACGATAATATTGGTCAGACTGTTACCCTCGCATTTTTTGGGGAAGTATTATGCCAATGTTGCGGCGTACAACTTGATGCGGCGGCGATCTGCCAACGGAGACTATTGGTTTGGCGGAGCGCTAGATGCGTAGCGAAAACAATATTGAGTGATGAAGTTCGCAATTGTTCTTCTCAGCGGGACTGTCTGCCGATCCTGATGAATATGCCGAACTCGACTTGAGATCCACTTTCCATATGATTATG
>NW_006263636.1:76637-76852 GCF_000469605.1 Apis dorsata | reverse complement strand
TCGGTTGCTTCTTACTTGTATCGTATTGGAAGGGAGGCTATGGAGCCGTGCACAGCCCCTCTCTCTTTTCCCACGATATGACTTGGCATACTTCTCGAATGTGAAGCATTCACGGAAGATTCACCGGTCGTAATCGAGCAGATAGAAGCAGATCTTTCTTCGTCAATTGTCGTTCCGTTCATGCTGGCGGGGAGAAATAATTGGTGCGTAGTGGT
>NW_006263636.1:75677-76425 GCF_000469605.1 Apis dorsata | reverse complement strand
GATCAAGTCATTGCGCCACTTTGTGGATGCAGTTCTCGCTTAAGTTTCGCGATACTTCACAGTTATATCAGCGAGGACCTCGGATGAAGAGAGCACGGTTTTGTGTCGGTGCCAATATAACTACCGAAAAACATAATTCGGTAACGCTATTTGCTAATGGTGTGTCTAAGTGATATAGGCGATGTTCGGGGAACACTAGAAATATTTGCTAAGAGTGCCCAGTTCTCTTTGGAAGCGCTACAGAAGGTCATTGTGAAGGTTTTGGCCAGTAAAATTCCGGCACTAAAAGACCGACATCCTGATTTTCTCTCCTCCAAATAGGATTGAGATGTCCAATGAAAATTTCCCCCACAATAAAAAAAAGGGACCAGCCGAATTAGGTTGAAATATGTCAAAAATATACAAATGTTGATTAAATTTTCAAAAATGACATAACATCATTTCTAATTTAGATTTAATAGAGATCTGAAAGCCGTAATAATAAAAAAGGATTTTTATAAGGAATTTTTCTGAATAAGCTATTTATATATCTCTCAAGCAATATATCCTATTTGATAGTTATTCTATCGAATAAAGTCTGTAATACTTAAAATCGCAGATTTAATTTTTTTAAAAATTTTAAATTTTAATTTCATATATACTATCTTTCTACATATCTAATTATATATATTATAGGAATTAACATTTTATATTTTTTTATTGTTTCAGGCAAAGGGAAACGAAAGGAAAGCAAATATATGAAATAAAT
>NW_006263636.1:74171-75599 GCF_000469605.1 Apis dorsata | reverse complement strand
ATCGACTTTTTTATTTTTCTTTTTTATTTATCGTTCTTCATTATTATATTCTCTTTATAAATACATTTATATGTTATAGAAATATATTTCATATTTAAATTTTATTCGTTCCTTTTTAAATTTCTATTTAAAACGAAATTTTTATTTTAATAAAAATTTGATTTATGCTTTATACAATTAACGTCATTAATACGACTAATTTTAATTTTCGATATCTTAATATTTGAAATATAACGGAAGAAGAAAAAAATATAAAATCGAAATATAAAAATATAAATCGAAAATAAAACAAAAGAAACAAAAATCTTAAGATTTTAAATTTTTATTTTATTCGTTATTTTATTCGTTTATTAATATTATTAATTTATAATATATATATATTAAGACTTTATTTATCAGTTAGAGAATTTTTTTTTTTTTTATTTTTTAAACTTGTTTTATTCTTTATTTTATTGATAAATTATTGATAAAAAAAGATAAAAAGAATATAAAATCGTTTATAAAAATCTTTATATTTTAGTAAATAAAATATATTAAAATATAAATAAAATAATTAAAATATAAATAGTAAATAAAATATATTATTTTATCATATTTTATCATATGTCAATTATAAATAAAATATTGTATCTTATATATATCTTTCTCTAACTTATATATATTTAGTTAGTATTGTTTCAAATTTAAAAATTTAGATTTAAAAATTCAAAAATTTAAAAAATTTAAGGCTTTAAAAAATAAATTAGCTTAGAATTTTTAAAATTATCAATATTCAAAAATATTGAGGATTATTCTTTTGAAAAGAAAATTATTTATGAAAATTCATAAAATCTTTGAATTTCGTAGGATATAACTAGAATTAAAAAAAGTTCAAATATTTTATAAAATTGTTTAAATCAAAAATGCATATTTAGTTGAATATTTCTTTTCACATTACATATTCACAAAATTGTATAACTAAGGATAGTTATTCGATTCTTTCAATAAATATTACTATTGAATTTTTTAAGATCAGATATCTTCTATATAGAGTAGTATATATAACTATAATATAATATACATAATACGTTGTAAGTATCGATATATTAACAACAATTTTTTTATGATATTCACTTTAATGTGTCAAAATTATCGAATAATTTTTACATGATTTTAATTTGATTTTAAATTTTCATGAAATTGTCAATTAAAATTCAAAAAAATATAGTGCATAATAATATAGATTTATTATAAGTAATAATTCTATCAATAATAATTTAAAATTTTGAGAAAATATTAACAAAGAATATTTTGAGAATATTATTAAAATAATAACAAAGAAGATAGATAACATTTAATAATAATTTTGCATTTATCTTTTAACAAATTTTAATAAATAATCTGTTACTTCCTTATTTTAAAAAAAATATAATTTATATTTTAATGAGA
>NW_006263636.1:66962-74076 GCF_000469605.1 Apis dorsata | reverse complement strand
TTTAATATAATATAATATAATTATATAATATAATAATTATAATTATAATAATATAATTATATAATATAATTACATAATTTAATATAATATAATATAATATAATAAATATTTAAAATTTCTACAAGATTTTTATTTCGATTTAGTTTTAGTTTAGTTTCTCAAATGATTCAATTTTTTAACTACATACTTATCAATAATTTTCTAAAAGAAATTTGCTATAAAAATTCACTGTTTTTTTTAACTATTTATTTCCATTTAGCTTTCATTAATTATTTATTTCTCTAGTTCTTTATTTTTTGAAATAAGCTGCAATATTTCTAAATTAAATTGATAATAGTTATATCTGTAAATTTTTAATTAAATAATAAAAATTATTTCATTTCGATTAATGTCATTTATTGATTTATTATCATTAATGATTTTAGATTGACCAAAATCTGTCTAATGTAAATGCAATCTTAAACCAATTCTATAAGTTAAAAAGTCGCCTAATATAAATGCAATCTTAGTTGCACAATCAACAAATAAATTCAATCAATATAAATAAAATTTTATAGAAGATAGTAAGAATTGTATTGAAATGGATTCAGTCTTTATTCAATAATGTTTTTCCACGGACTGAGATCTGCTTATGGAATTGTTTATTTGTCACTAATAATGAATTACAAATAACTGTCAATCTTGTTGTGTACTGTACGATGGAATGCTGAATCTACCTGCGATAATCTATCCCAATTAGATTTTTGTAAAATAGGATTATTAAAACCCAATAAGTGCAATTCATTAGAGATATCCCAGAATAGTTTTGCGCCGAATATCATGTCTATTCTATCTATTGAAATGCAGATCTGCGCAGATGACATTAATTTCTCACTTAATCAAAATGATGTTCTTGATATATTTCCAATTATATTTGGTAAAATGAAATAGTGCGCGACGAAAACCATATCTTATATCTCGACACTATTTCTAAACATGTGTTATATTGTATCTCGCATGTGGCGAGATACCCACTATTCCCACAACACATATGTCCGACTCGGTGTAAAAGCCAAATTTTTTTACCATTGCATTAGTTATAAAATTTGATTGAGAATCTGAATCCAATAATACTTTGCACTTGTGTTTGACTCCAATATTGATCCTTTACAATCAGTACTGCCGTGGACAAAATTATTGTTCCAGTCAGTAATTGTAAAAAATATGATAGAGCTATAGATTTTGTTTATTGCCTCTTGTTCATTGTTCCTTTGTCTATTGTTGTCAGAAGTGCAGTCAATGTTACAAAATCAGTTCGTATTCTATTGTTATTACTATATTCAACATGCAAAAAAATATTATGTTTCTTGTTGCAAGTTCTGCAAGAATCACACGTACATTTTTTGTTTCGATGTCCATTGTTCAGACAATTAAAATATAAGCCTATTTCTTGTATATGTGCGATCCATACGCTTAGAAACAATTTTTTAAATTCAGCACATTGTGGGAACTTGTATGATTTATTGCACAAGGAACAAGGAATTTGATGAGATTGTAATACTATCTGTCCCAGCCCCTTAAATTGGAATATCTGCGTTTATGATCTATGGCTTGGAAGATTGTGTTAATGATTTTCTAGATTTTTCTAGACTCTATACTAGCTTTCCAGAAATTTTGTTAAATTTCATAATTTAACGTCCCCAATTATAATCGATTGAATCATTTTCCATTCTCTTTTAATCACTGTGTCTACTTGTCATGTCAACAAAATTACAACAAATTTATTTGTCATCAAATATGATAATGATAGTATCGCAAAAATTCCAAGCTCTTCTAAAGCTTCTAATGCCAATAGATTATTGTTCGTGTCATCTAGTAACTCTCAATCCATAAAATGATTCTTTATTCGATATAGGTATATCCCAAAGAATATATATATAATTTTGTTAGAGTACTTTATAATTAAATCTGTTTTTGAATGCCGTTTATGCAATCATGTAGTTACTCTCAGAAACGTTGAGAGATTATATAATTTTCGCTGCAACGCTCTTGAGAGAAAAGTTCAAATAATGAAATTTTTCAATATTTGTCAATGCGTCATTATTGTATATGAATGATTCAAACATATCTTTAAATTTCATTATCAAAATTATAATTTCTGTCAAAAGTCGGTAATTCTATTATATAATTATATATAATTTTTATTCTAAAATATCTCAAAACTATTATTTGAAATTGTAGTATATCGGCAGGTACAAGTCGAACAGAATCAAGTTTTTGCTATTGGACTATAAAATTCTTGGCAATACAATCTCACAATACGAATTTTCAAATTCATCTTATATTGCGGCATAAGCTGCTTCAAATTCTGTATTTTTTATCTGTTGTTCTATGGTCTTTTGAACCGTATCAAAGACTTCAAAAATTGAAATTATTTTATTTAATCGAACCTAGAACGCGGAGGCATCCAAAGTTCGAAATATCTGATGCTAATTTATGCAAGATGTATTCTTTTTATCAACGAGAGATTTTAATGCGACATTCATGTCTTAGTAAAAGAGATGAATTAGTAAAGATAGATTAAAATAGTCAAGGCGATGTCATCCAATTGATATGTCCCTTGTATATTGTGTGAAGACGTCCCAGAATTCTGTAGTTCAGCAGAAAATAATTGTTCTTGAAGATCGAGTGTCTAGTAGATGTCAAGTAGGATGATGTACTTGATTACGGTAACAATCTCAAAGATGTTCTTAAGTTCTTCAATCTTAAAGTTCTTGAGTTGTACTTTCTTGCACGTTCTTGAACAGCACGATAAATTTTTACGGCACAAATTTTACACCTCACATGTTATAAATTCTTGGTTAATGTCGATATATGGCTCGAAGACCAAAAAAAATCTTAATAATATTAATAATAAAATATTAGCTTCAACCCATTCTTGGATCTATGGTATATAATAATAAAAATAATTATTATAAAATGTTTAACAAATTCAATTAATAAAACGATCAAAAACAAAATATGCTAATGATAATTTATGTTATCATTAAAGTTGCGAAATTACAAGTTCACAAAAAGTTCTTAAAGTTCTAAGTTTAAAAAGTTCTTAAAAGTTAAAGGACTAAAAGAAGTTCGAGAGATTCAAAGATTCAAAAAGTTCTGGTAACTCTCGAAGTTCTGGTAGTTCAAAATGTTTTCCCAAAACATTGGTATTCTCTAAAACCTTCTCTATATTCATCTCGCCAGTTTGCGGATCTTTAATGGGTATCTTATCCAATACACTATCCAATAACACTGTGGACATGTCAACATCAACCCTCAATCTAAAGAAAATTCTTAGAATGAGTTTGAGGGATTACGCCATTCACAAGTTCGTTGTTTTTCCATGAAATTGTTGCACATATATTTCCTCTCAAATAGAATAATGCTGATTGTTATTAAGATTGGCATGGTTGGAACTTAGACTCCAAGACTACATTCCAACCATGTCGAATTGTTTCTAAATGTTTCTAAATTGTTTCTAAAACAAAGCAAAAGGTTATCAAATTTTTTTCTCAAAAATAGCATTGCCCTTGCAACGTCACTCTGTGCTATTTGTTCAATGTTTGAACACTATATGTTCAATATCTGAACAATTATTACTATTTAAGACAAAGAAAAAATGACAACAAGATGCAATTAGATGATTTCTATATTTTTTTTTTTATTTCTCTATTCCGTTTACTTCCTTTTTTTTTTTTTTATTTATATATCTATTTTCTCTAAAGCATAAATGATTATACTTGATATTATTACATATGACAATATTTAAAATTCAGATTTTATTCGTTTATTCTAATTTTTATTTATAAAATTCGATTTATGGCTAATATGATTAAATAATATTTCAAATTTAATATTTGATATAATTAATTAACTAAACATAAGTTAATAAATAGAATACAATAAAACAATAAAACTATTCACAAATATTACTATATTCACGAATATAATATAATAATATAATAAATATTTGTGTTCACTATGTTTCATTATTGTGTAAAAATCTACGTATACTATCAGTCACTCATATCGATTCGGATCTTTTGTGACGGATTACAACTACGAGATGAGTGACTAGAGGAACAAAAATGCATGCGATTCGCCATTAAATAGGAAGAAATGCATTACTATCGATGCTGATCTATATATATAGGGGAATATAGAAAAAAATAGAAGAAAATGGAATCTATATAAAAAAAAAATGGAAAATTATAATTTAAAATAAGATATATAAATATATATATATTTCAATTATCGAATTGAACGAATAGAGAGAAGATATATATAATGATTATTTTAAAAATCTTAAGAAATAAAAATTGAAGTAAGAAAAATGAAATTCTAAATTGATGGAAAATATTTAATAAAGATAATTATTTCTTCGCGTAATCGATAATTCTATTCGAAACATAATCAAAAATATTCGAAATAGAAGAATGTAATTTGTTTAATTTTTTCTATTTTTATCATAATATTCTTAATAATTCATCTGTATCTATTATGAATAGTAATTATTTACAAGTAGATATATATTGTTACAGTAAAAAATAATAATAAGAATATAATAAAAAATAATGATAATAAGAAAATAAAAATGTATATATTTGTATATATTTGTAAAAATGTATATATGAAAAATCAAATATTACCTTATATAATTATTAATTATCATGATTAATTATCATGTTGAACGATTGCTGAAATGATTATTCATATTGAAATATTATAATATTTCTTTTTTCTATATAGTCTTACAATAAATTAATAATTCGCAGAAAAAATAATTAAATTTTTAGAATAAATATATAAAATTTTTTTGAAAATGTTTTAATGTAATTCTATTAAAATAAACCAATAATCAAGCTCAAATTTTATTTTAGAAATTGATAATATCTATTTCACGAATAAATTTAACAATGTCATAGCTTAATAAAAAAATTGAATAAATTATTCTTTTTGAAAAAATTATCAATTATAATACGTAATAAATAATATTATAAATAATTGAATAAATTAAGTAACAATATCTAATAAAAGTAAAATAATCAGGAAATATAATAAAAAGAAATTACAAGATAGATTAGTCATCTGAATTATCAACAAAGACAGATTTTTGATGTAAGAATGACATCTGCGATTTCGATTATCGAATTGGACGAAGAGGAAGAAGATATGATACAACTTGAAGTTCGTCAATAAATCGAAATATGTCAATTAAAATATTTTCTATTTTGAACTATCAATTTTGTAATATCAAAATAAATATAAAAACGATACATTCTATTTTCTAAACAGAAAAGAATTATTATAAGAATTATTATAACAAATATTCTCAGCTTTGAATCGAATGCTGATAGACATATTATATATATCATATGAAATAGACTATATTTAATATATGAAAATATGTATAAAATTGATTGACAACAATTTCGTCTAATTATTTTTATTTATTATTCTTAATTACTTTATATATGATTAAAAAGCAAAAGAAATTTATAATAATTACTATCTTTTATTAAAATAAATCAAATATTACTATATTTGCATGAAAATCGTGATGCATAATCTATTAGATCTTCCATTAATGAAATCATTCCATTAATTATCTAATCTCCATTATTTAATTAAATGATTATAAATAAAAGTTAGAATCGTAAAACCAATTTTACATTAAATAAATAATGTGAAAATAAACCAATAACTAAATTCAAATTCGATTTTGTTTTTAGTACAGATTATTGGTAACGACAGGAAATCAATTTAATTTCGATGTTAATAATATTTATAAAAAATGATACAATACAAACATATTATTTAAAAAAAAATAATCTACTAATAAAAAAAAATAATCTACTAATAATTTACAAATTAAACTATCAAATTTAATAAATATCAAATTCCATAAATTTCGATATATCTATATCAATATAATGCAATTTTCCTCTATGATTTTTGATAATAGACTAACGCCATGCGCATTCATTCGTCTAAATATTGAACTTTAACAGTTTTCCGATTGACTGAGTGACACGAAATCGCGTAAAAATTGAAATATAACTCAATTAATATTAATAATGAATAATTAATAACAAAGTTTAAAAAGAAAATAAAAAATTCATCATAAGATTTAAATACATAATAAATAAAATTTAAAATATAGAAAAAAAATTAAAAATAAATTAAAAACAAAGAATAAAGTATAAAAAAACATAAAATTATATAAAACTGAATAAAAATTATTATTACTATTATTATTATTAAAATTATTATTATTATATACTGAAATATAAGAATATATACTTATATACTAAATATAAGAATTCTTTCAATAGACTTTAAGCAAAAATTAGAAATTTTATTTCTTCATATCGTGATTATTTTCGATTGGTTGGCGATTTTAATTTATGATTATAATTATTTTTAATAATAATAAATAACATTTAATAACAATAAAAACAATTAATAATAACATTTAAAATATTTTAATATAATTTACAAATTAAAAAAATAATGTAAAATTATATTTAATTTGTATTTATAATGCGTAAAAATATATTAATTCTTAAATGTATATTTGTAATAGAAATTAATAAAAAATCTAACAATAATTAAATTGAATTATAAAAGAAAACTCATTTTTCGAGCATGAACAGATAAAATACATTCAAATCCAACTGTTGGTATCTTACATCGCGTCGCGATTTCTAAATTTAATTTATCTAAATTTAATTCTTAATTTGCTTTAATTTTTAACTTTTAATTTTATTTCATTTCTAATTTACAATTTTTAATTTATTGATTAACTTTTCATTTTATTTTTAAATTTTTTAATTACTTTTAATTTTAATTTTAATTTTTAAATTTATATTAATTTAATTTTAATTTATAACTTGCTTTAAATTTTATTTATATTTAAATTTTAATTTTATTTTAATTTATTTTTCAATTTTCAATTTACATTAATTTTTAATTTTTAATTTTATTTTAACTTGTTAATTAATTTCTAAATAAATTTAATTTTTAAATTTATTTTTACTTATTATTTAGATTTTAATTTATCTTTCAATGATTAATTTTATTTCAATTTAAT
>NW_006263636.1:60002-66648 GCF_000469605.1 Apis dorsata | reverse complement strand
CTTTAACTTTTAACTTTTAATTTTCAATTTAATTTTTAACTTAATTTCACTTCTAATTTTTAACTTTTAATTTAAAAAAAAATTTTTATTTTTTAATAAAATTAAAATTAAAATTAATTAAAATTTGATTTTAAATTCCTAATTTTTTATTCGCATTAGCTATTATTATAAAATTATTGTTCTAATAGAAAATTTTTAATAGGAATGAATTTACAGTTTTTTCAATCCCGAAATAATTTGTATATTATATATCACCTTTATATATTATAATTATTATCATATATATATATATATATATATTGATTGGAAGGCGATTTTAGGATTTAATAAAAAATCAAATAATGATCACAAATCTTTGAGAAAAATGTAACATTAAAATCTTATTCAATCTCATCGATCAATTACACAGATATTGATCCGAATAATAAAATTACTAAATGCTTTAGGTTTCTTGATAATGAATTAAATGTTGCATGATCATTTGAATTTTAATTTAAATTCAATTGAGACGATTATTAGCAGAAATTTTTAATAGTAAACAAAACAAGAATTATCCACTATTATCCAATATCAATTATCCTGGTTATTCAATTTTATTCAATTTTTTATTTCATATTAAATTTCATTATTCTCGATTGATCACTATCCGTCATTTTAATTTATAGTTATAAAATATAACATATAACATATAAATTATCTATAATTGTTTTTTGGTACCCTACAATTGTTTTAAAATAGCATTTAAAATATCTTAATTAAATTATAATGAATAATTATAGTTAAATCGAAAACTAATATCACAGAAATCTAAAATTTAGTTTTAGATTTTTATAAAAATAGTCAATTGTTTTATAAAAATATGTCAATTGTTATGTTTACTATCATAATAAATTGTTAAAGACATGATAAAACGATAAAAATAGTAAAGATACATCAATTTTTTATCATAATAAATTATTACGATGTTATAAATTAATAATAAAAGTTAAAAAATTGTTGAATTTTTTATTCATCATTGTACTCGATAAATCAAATTTGGTACAATCGGTAGAAAACATTTTCGTCCAACTTTGTGACAGTGGCAGCGAACTCCTATACAGATGATGCAATACATTTCTCAATTGATTTACGTGTCTTGAAGATTGTATAACCTATCATTGAAATATATTAAATATATAAAAATATATTAGATAGATATCAAACTATCTTCTAATAAGGTACGATCACATTCTACTTCAAAATTTTCAACGATACTATATGATAAAATTGTAGATTCTAAAGTGAATCGTTAAATCCAAATCTAATCCATTTCCATCTACTTTCAATTGTAAAAGTATCAAAAGATGTATATCTGTATCATTTGTAGTTAGACCATCGAGATCTAAGATTTTATTATAAAACAAATATTTCATAAAAAATTAATTATGAATTAATTAATTATGAATCTTCTTACCAATACCTATTATTTTATCTTGATCAATATTATTCTTAATTAGTAAAATAGAGAATTAAATCTGGCACAAAATATATTTAAAATAGATCATTATTATTATAAATGTTTATTAAACTATTTAATCATAAAATCTATTATGAGTTTAAATATTTCTGTATCATTATAATTTTTAATTATATCATATAATTTTAAAAAGAATAATCTTCAAAATAATCTTCAAAATTATGAAAATTAATATGGATAAAAACTATATGTGAGATTTATAATTTATTTATATACTAAAATTCTATTATATAAACAATATTGTCAATTTTATAATATAAGTTGGTAAAAATATTGAAGAATAATAGTTGATTGTAAATATTGAAGAAAAATAGTTAATTTATACTTTTACACTTTCAAATAAAAGAAAGAATAATACATAAGAAAACTAAAACACTTCACTGAATACTTATTAAAATATTTATTTATTTCAAACGATTGATATTTTTTTTTTTACTTTTTTTAATTTCAAATTTGAAACTTTTATATAGGTTATAATTATTATATATTCTTTATTCATAATAATATTTTGAAATTATGCTTTGAATTTGCTTATTTTATACTTTATATTTTAAATATATTAATATATTAATATATATGAATATTATTCAAAAAAGATAATTTATAGAAATTTTATTAGAAAATAAACATGAAGAAAACAATATTTAAATTAAATAGCCTTAAATAATATTTTAGCTCTTATAATAGCATTCGATTTAAAATATTACATATATATATACAATATATATTTACAATATATCAATCACATTGTTATAAATTAATAATGTACCTGTTAACAATATTTTTTTAACATAATTTTGATATATATTCAGTTCTAATAAATTAATTATTAGAAATATATGGTATCATGAATTTATTTATCAAATAGAAAATATTGATATTACTAGACGATATATATAATCGTGTTTTATAATATAAAATATAAATTATTTATATTATCAAAAATCTTTATTTTTCTTTAATTTTCACCTTTATAAAAGAATACGACACATACTATATATATATATATATATATACATACATTTATATTGTATTCTTTTATATATACATATATTATATATATATATACACACACATAAAATAAGATCATCTTTAATTTGTTTTAAATTAATTTAAATAATATGTCAAAACGAAATACTTCTTTTAATTTAAATATAATCTATTTTATGTAAAATTTATTTATTTATTTATTATTAATTCGTTAATAAATATAAATATGATAAATAAAAATATGTTATAAATATAATAAATAAATATAAACTTTGTATATATATATACAGTCAATCACAGAAGTTTTTATTCATTTTCATATTACAAATTCAATTAAATTTGTGTTATCGAAATCAATAATAATTTTGTTTTATATTGCGAGTATAATAATATGAAATCATTTTTTTTATCGTGGAATATCATTTCAAAACAGTAAAATCAATTTTTCAAGTTTCAATATTATTTTTCTTTCTTTACATAATTTTATTTCATAACGATGCAAGATAAAGCAAAATTTTAAATTATAAGTTATTTTATTCTTTATTTCTGTTATTCGAGATGGAGAAAAATATATTTCCAGAAGAAATTGTATTATACATTTTTATTATATATTTATACATACAATTAAATTATAGATACAATTAAATTATACATACAAAACATGAAAAAGTGAGAATTGATTTCACATATTCAAAGAAATTTTTTGTTCAAAAATAAATTATTTTATATATAACATTTTAATATATTGCTTTATATAATTATATAATTATATAATTATATATTAATTATAATTATATAAGTTTTCATAACATAATCAATAAATCAAATCTTTTATAATAATTGAATTTTTTTACAAGATAATATAAAAAAATTCTTGAGATTATATGTTAAATTATAAGTAAAACCTCGAATAATCAAACTAATAGTAATAATATCAATAGTCTATGTGTATAATATAATTTTAGATAATTCAATAATTTATATTATTGCGTTTCATATGAAATATGATAGTTTTACTGTATCCATTTATATATAGTAATATATTTGTTTTAAATCAATTTTTTCAGCCTTTTGATCTCTTTTCTTTCTGAGCTATCAAATTATTTTTCAAATTGCTAGATTTATATATTTATATATTTTCTTTTTTTTCTTTTTTAAGCATTCATTAACATTTAAAGATTGTTACTGTTTTCAATCACAAACGAAACTGCTTTAGAGTGACATTTTCTAGCACAAACTCGTCGAATTCTGTCTTAAAAAATCGATTTTGATCAAAATTGTAGGTTTTAGACACGAAAATCGCTATTATGGCCAAACGCTGCTTTAAATGATTTTTTTTTTTCAAATTATTTTTCAATACGATCTAAATGTCTTTTTTTAATTTTTTTCGTTAATTCATTATATTGTTTCAAAAATCGCTTAAAAATTTGTGAATTTCTGTGTCAAGAGCTAAGTAATATGAATGGAGACATAATATAATAAAATTTAAAAAGCTTTTTGGATCACGTTGCGAATAAAGAAATTTCTTATGTTTATATTTCTTTACGGTATAAAATGAGATTGATAATGTGTGGAACTCAGGAGTTTATTATTGAAACAAATGCAACAATTTGGACAAATAATGAATTTCATTAGCGAAATTTGGCTATTATTTGAATAACTTGAAATAATATATTATATGTATTTTTTTTTCTATTATTTATAAAGATTACATTTATTAATTCGTTATATAAAAAGAAGAGAATAAATCTTATCGAAACTGATAAGATAAACAAATATAAATAAATAAATATAAATAAAAATATAAATGTTGTCCGAAGTATCAAAAATAACAATTTGAATAGAAAATTCCCCTTACTCATATTGTCTCGGATTCAAACTCTTGATTTTTTCATAATATAATATAATGTAATTCATAATATAATGTAATATGCATATCTAGTATAAGGAATTAATAACATAAGTAAATCTTTCTGATATCTTATATTAATATAAATGAAACATTGTTTAATAATATTCTTTGCTATAGCATTATAAGATTTCATATTTATAGTATGTGATATAAAATCAAATTTTTAAAGCTTTAAATGTATAAGGTGTTCAATGATATTGAATTATATATAGGTTCAAAAATGTGAGAACATTATCCGTAAAGGAAATTCCTGAGATAATTTCAATATTTTGTTTTGCAAAAATTTTTGTTACAATTTTATTAACGAATTATTAATAAAAAACATCGGTTAATTATAAAATGTTGGATCTAATTTTTAGACAATCCAAAGAACATCTTACGAATATTTTTGAACATTCTGTGTATACATATAATATATAAGAATTCTATTGAGAAGTATTTAATATATATAATTCATAATAATAATTCATATTTTAAAAAATAGAAGATTATTAATATTTTATTTTCATATAGTAAATTAATAATAAATAAATTAGTAATAAATTTATGTTTATTAATATTTGAAATTTTATAGTTTATTTTCTATATAACATTGAAAAACTAAATTAATTAACTAACATTTAAAAACTAAAAAATGTTTCCAATGTATCTGATTGAATGTTGGAAGTCTGGAAGAATTTGGTGCAAATTCAGTCTAGTAGAACCGGACATACTTAATGTACTTTAAATTTATCAACATGTCACAAAAAAAAACCGACTTTATTTCATGTATTATTTCTTATAAACTTTTTTTATAGAAATACCTATAGTTTATTATGAAATCTGCAAATTTCAAAAATCTACAAAAATTTCAAAAATATTAAATAATAATTGTCTGTAGAAATATACGAAGATTAACATTCAATTTTTTAAAATTTATTAAAAAAGTGAAATTTTATGTTGTAAATATAATATCCAATGTACAATATAAATAAATTGAAGCGATTATTCTTCTATAGAACAAAAAATAATTGTACACATTTTGTAAATATCTAATTTATCTACTAAATCAAATTTCACAATTAATATTCTTGTAAATTCAATTTTGGCAAAGTCATCTGAAAATCATAATGTTGCATATCAATGTCTTGATATTAGCTATATAATGAAATAAAAAATATATTTATTTAAAAAAATATAAGTGAAATAATAAGTATTGATTTTTAGGAAAAGAAATATTTTTTGACGATCATAGTTATTGCAATTTGTAATTCAATAAATCAATTTTTATTTGAAATATTTTTTTTTTTTTTTGCATTATTAGAAATACTTAAAAAACCGTAAGCGAATTCACGCTGAATCCATATATATATATGTTAAATATTTGATAATATAATTTAAGATTTTTATTATACATATATGATAATAATTTAAAATGTATGAATCGTCACATGCTAGTATGTAACGATTATATATATGTATACATTTATTATACGTATATCGTTTATAGAAATTTTCAATATTTAAATAAAATTTAGTTTAAAATAATTTAAAATTCATAATTTAAAACAATTTTTTCTTTATTTCTTTTATATTGATTTTTATTTATTAGAAACTTAAAGTTTATAGTATTTATTATCAAAATAAAACAGTTTTATATATCTATTTTATATCTTTATTATATATCTTTATATTATATATATATAAATTTTATAAATTATATATATATATATATATATTATATTTATATTATATATAAAGATTATAATAAAGATTATATCTTTATTATATATCTTTTATTTTTAAGAATATTTGTAAGAATAAATATATTCAATTTTAATGTGTAATTATCAATTAAATGAATATATTAATTAATTCGATTCATTTTATCTTATTTTAAATCATTAATGATGAAAATTATTTATATATTTCAAATTTTTCAATATCAGATAGATGTATAAAATAAAAATTATCAAGAAATAATTGAAAATAATTGTATTAATTAAAACTATAATTACAATCTATTAAATAGATAATAAAATAAATTTTATTATTTATATAAACTTATATTTTATTCTTAGATAAAGTTATTTTCCTTTTTTATTTCTTTTCTTTCAATATAATAAAAAAAAGAAGAAAAGAAAAAATATTGTAATTAATTTTATGTAATTTATTTATAAAATTATCACATATAAATTATGTAATATATATATCACATATAAATAAATTTTATCCATAAGAATATTCTA
>NW_006263636.1:47614-59983 GCF_000469605.1 Apis dorsata | reverse complement strand
AATTTGCATAAAAATTTGTTATATTAAAAATATTCAAATATAAAATTCAAAATTATCAATGATTATTATTTTATATGTCCTGTATAAAAAAGAAGAAAATTATTTCATTTACATTTTTTAAAAAACTTAAATATAATAAAAAAAATAAATTAATATAAATAAATAATTAAATTAGTATTTGATAAATTTTTATCTTTCTTCAAATGTGGTTTGATATTTGTACTTTTTTTTATAGTTTTTATTTCTTTCTCCTATAATAAAAAATAAAATAAGAAAAAAATTACAATTATTTATAATACAATTTTTTATAATCAAAAATATAAAAAAAGATAACTAATTACAATTATTGAAATTATATAAATTAAATCCTTAAAAAATAAAAAATATTAAATACAAATAAATTAATTAATACAATTAAATAGTACTTCTAAAAAATTATTAATTAATTAACTAAAAAATTCAATTAAAATTATTTTTTTAGTTAAAAATATTTTTCTATTAAAAAAAATTATTTTTTTTTAATATTTTGAAATATATTTAAAGCTAATTTTTAAAAATAGCTGAAATATTACAAAATAATTTTTATTAATAATTATAATTATATATTATTTTATATATTATTAATAATTATAATTTATATTATTATTATTATTATTATTATTATTATTATATTATTTATATTATATTATTATTATTATTATTATATTATAATTATATATTACATATTTCTTATATATTACATATAATATTATTTTTACATATATTATATAATACATATGTAATAGATAAAATTTGATATATATAATATAAATATTAGGGTGTCTCATAAATTTCTTTCGCACTATGCTAGGAATGACTTTAACTGGTTATTTTTATATGAATATGCAAACTTATCTATTAGCCTTTTATGGTATTAGTTTCAACCATTCCAGAACTCTTTTAAAGTATTTCGTTGATGACACAATCTTCTTTAAAACTTTTTTCTACACCATTTCAATATGAATAGCCAAAGGAAGCATTTGCGGTATGTTATGTTGTATTGCTTTAAAAAAAGTGATAGTGCAAATGATACTGCAGATGAGATTTGTATTGTTTACGGGATTGTTGCTACTATTATAATTGATTTAAGAGATTTAGAGCTGGCAATTTTGACTTGAAAGATGAAGCGGTCGTCCAGTAATGATGAATACGGATTTTATCAATTTTATCATCATGTTCGTTGAAAATCCGCAATATATTGTGTACAAGAGATAGTGGATGCCACTATTTCCAGGAAACGTAGATAATCAAGATGGGATATGTCAATCGATATTAAGTTTGGATTCCACAATTATTGATAGAGACCGATTTTATGAACCGTGTCTCTACATGCGATTTCCTTTTCCAACGACATGAAAGAGATCCTCTTTGTAAAGAGGCTCACTGGAGATGAGATTTGGATTTTGTATCAAAATCTGCATCAAAAACGCACTTGATTTAAAGACAATTTTAGCACTAGATTTTTAACTATCGCGAAGCCTGGACTTCATCCGAAGAAAGTTCTTTTATCCATTTCGTGGAATTGAAAAGGTGTAGTATGAACTTTTTTGAGCTCAAGATGAAATCATCAATTTTGGAAAATATTGTAATCAGCTTCATAAATTGAAAGATATATATCATAGTAAAAAAATAGACGAATTGATGAGGCCATCACGACAATGCAAAATCGCATTGGCTGTAAAAGAAAAGCTGTTACAATTTGATTGGGACATCTATCGCTATTCTATCTTCTATCCTCAGATCTTGCTCTATCCGATTATTATTTGTTCCTGTTATTAAAAAAATTCTCTCCATGATAAACGATTCCAATCCGTAAGCAAAATAAAAAAGCACCTCGAGCAATATTTTGCAAATAAATTCCAATAATTTTGGAAAAAGGGAACAACGAGATTTTCTGAAAGATGAAAGAAAATAATAGAGCAGAACGGTTCATATATAATGCAATAAATCAACCATGAACAATAAATATCATGTATTCATTTTATATCAAAAAAAAGAAAGAAATTTATCTTTTGTAAATCATATTAATAATAATATTATACTTAAAAATCAATAATATATTTAAAAATACAATTAAAATATAAACAAATTTAATATATTATATATATTAAATAATATTTTAAAACATTATTTCAAAACATTATATGAATATAAATAAATAATACATAATCTTAGTGATTATAATCTTGTGAAAATTTGATATTAAAAAAAATAAAAAAAAATATCAATCATTTGAAATAAATAAATATTTTAATAATATTTTAATGAAGTGTTTTAGTTTTCTTATGTATTATTTCTTTAATTTGAAAATGTAAAAGCGAAAAAGTGTAAATAATTTAATTATTTTTCTCTTCAATATTTTTACAAATTTATATTATAAAACTAACAATTGTTTATATAATAGAATTTTAGAACATAAATAAATATAAATCTCATATTCATTTAATTTCAATCCATATTAATTTTCATAGTTTTATTATTTTGAACTTTTTTTTTAATTATATGATATAATTAAAAATTATAATGATACAGAAATATTTAAACTCATAATAATTTTTATGATTATATATATTAATAAACATTCATAATAACAATCTATTTTAAATAGAAGTAGCATCTTCCTACAGCATGGCATCTTACAACATGGTTTCACTCTAATACGATAAGATAAATTGCGGGAACCCTCGCATAACACTGCAACCTGTAACACGGTTTCGTTCTAACACGATAAAAAAATTGCGAAAATTTTTGTACAACACTGTACTTCTAACATTACATAATATGATTTTTGTTTAATACATTTAATAATAAAAACTAAATTATCTTAAAATAATGAAGGGAAGAAATAATGAAATATAGTGACTTTACGTGAAAATGTATAAATAAATTATAATTTATTCATTTATATTCAACTCTATTCCGATGATATAGAGGAAAGCGTCGTGCATAATTTACACGTCATCCGCAGTGAGGCGATGTCTCAAAGATTCAATGTTGCGGAAAGTGCCGCCCTATCTAAAAAGATAAAGTGCAATATCCTCGTATCGTAGATCTGTTTTAAAATGCGATGGCTTCCGAAAACCTTTTTTTGTTTCTTTTTTTCCATGATCTGGAGACAAAAATGTCTCAAGCGACTGGTCGGCAGTCTGCGTCGACCATAATGTATTAAAGAATTATTTTTTCGTCTTTAAGACTAATTTTTGGAAAATTAATTTTCAATCCCAAATTATATCTGATAAAGATAAAAAAACAACGTTTAAGAGGAAATTTATTTCTTTAGAAGTAAAAATACAAATCTTGGATCGTCTTTTAAAGAGGAGAAAAAGCATCTCACATTGGAAAAAATCTTAATCTAAATGACAACAGTCCGAACTATTAAGAAAAATGAAAAAGAAATAAAAAGTGCAGTTGTTGCCGAATTTTCGACATCTGCAAAATATACAGCTCGTTTCCAGGCGCCAATTAGATTGATGATAGCTGTAAAAAAAGAATTCCATTGGATAGTATCATTAAACAAGAAGCATTTAAAATTTATAAATATCTTACTAATGAATATGGAAAATCTCCTGTCAATCCAGATTTTATAGCAAGTAAAGATTGGTTCGAAAAATTCAAAAAACGTTTTGTAATTTATTAGCATAAGAATTTAAGAAGAATCTGCGTCGACTGATTATGAAGCTGTCAAGACGTATCCAGAAAAAATTCAAAACATTATAGAAGAGCAAGAATACACAGCAAATCAAGTTTTCAATGTCAATGAAACTGGACTTTGAAAAAAAATGCCCAGTAGAATCTTTATATCGAAAAAAATATATTATTTTATCATTATATCGAAAAAAACTGCACTTGGATTTAAAATGTCTAAAGATCGTATAACGTTACTTTTGTAATGCGTTGGGGTACTTTATGACAAAATCTTTACTAGTTTATAGATCTTTAAATCCTCGTGTATTTAAAGGCATAAATAAAAACACCTTATATTAGAAAGCAAATCCAAGAGCTTGGGTAACTGAAAATTTATTTAAAGATTGGTTTTTAAATTGTTTTGTGCCAAACGTTGAAAGTTATTTAAAGCAGAAAAATTTAAGCTTCAAAGCACTATTATTATTAGATAATGTTCCATATTACAAGATTTGAATCATTCCAACAAAATAATGTTCCTATCACCTAACACTATTTCGTTACTACTTCAACCATCAAGATATTATTTATATCTTTAAAATTTATTATATAAGAAGAGCATTACAATAAATTTAGATATAACTGATTCGAAATCAATTAATGTAATGGAACAAAAATTTGGAAGCAATTTTCAATTAGACACTGCATTGACATCATATTTTTGTTTCTGAAAGAACTAAAACATCAACGTTAAATACATGTTACAAAAAAATATAGCTATCTTCAATTGAAATAGAAAACGTGCTTGAATCATTAGAAAATGAAATTGAAAATGATATATTAGAACTTGCTAAATTAATCGAAAATGAAGGTTTTGTGGATATGAGGACATGGCTAGGACATTCAAGATTTATTAGTGAAAAAAGAAATTGATAAAACTTCTGATTTGATGGAAATGGAATCCGAAATTGTAAATCAAATCGATTCTAAGGACAATAGCACTGATAAAGATTATAAAATTAATAATAATTAATAATTTAATACTAAAAAAATTATAAAAAAGCCTAAGCTTAGTTGAAAATCTTGAATCATTTTTCTTGAATGCAGACGCTTCCGTTGAAAAAAACCGAAAATTCAAAAGGGTTACTGCAAAATTGTCTATCTCCATATCGTGAAATCTATAGTGACCTTATAAGAACCAGTAAACAAATCAAAATTACAGATTTTGAAGAAAAGTAATTGATGAAGAAAAAGATTCTGAAAGTGAAGATGATATCGTTTAATCGAAAAAACGTTCTTGTTTGATTGTATTGACCAGTAATGAAGAAGAAATTTATTAAATTAAGATCGTATTAAATGAAAATAATATTTTTTGTTTCTTTTCGTTTTGTATTTATAGATACATTTATATTTTTAATAAAAATTAAGTTGCTTATATGAAAGTAATTAAAAAAAAAAATATTTGTTTTTAATAAGTTTTCGTAGGAACGTAACTCCTCTTTTTGTACTAGCTCTGGGTCTCATATAACAGTTTCATACAACACGGCATTTTCTAGGAACTTATCTACTGTGTTATAGGAGGATTGTATATTTTGTTTCATAATAAGATTTAATTCTTTATATGAATTATTTAAATTAATAAAATTCTTAAAAACTGAAAATTTAATGAATTTTATATGTGAACTTTTATTTGCATACGGATATTTGAATGTTTTAATATTAAAACTTTGTAATAAATTAATTTTATTATTACACAATATGAGTATCATAATGCGCACATATTGTATAAATAAATATAGAATATTTTAATATGTTATAAGTATTATTAGCTCAATATGATAGAAATGCAACAATTGCAATTCAACGATATCATAATTTAAGATAAGAAATGAAGAATGTGCTATGGTGAAAGTTCGGTAAAATCATGAAAAACTATGATATCCAAAAAATTAATAGATATATTTTCTAATAAACTTTTCATCACTTATGATCTGCCAATAGTTGATTCTCGGATATAATATTCAACATATTGCTTGTTTTAAACTATGAAGTAACTATCGTAGATCATGCAATCGCCAAAATTTATAGTCTTTTCAATAAAAATAAAAAATAAAAGTTGAAATCCCAACAGTCATATTATAATTACATAGCAAAAAATTTTAGGTTACTGCATAACATAAATACTTAATGAAAATGAATCATTTACGCGATGTGCGGTTATTGTGGATCGTTAATAATAAGATAATAAAAGAAGTATATCAGCATTCGCAATATTAACACATTTAAAGTGAATTTTATTAAAAGATAATGTAATTAATTATCAATTAATTTAAAAAATATTTGTTATTTAATAATGATATAGTATGACAGTATCACATTCTCAAAAAGAATATATATAGAATATATATAGAAATAGCAAAGTTATAATAAAAAATGAATATATGAAATCTTATTTGTCATGAGAAAATCGATCCTTTTCAGGATCATCAATATTAATAGAGAAATAATCTAAGATTCTATTCTAAAATTATTGAATTATAAATGATCAATTTATCAGCGTTAGTGCAACGAAATGAATGATAGATATATTGATCCAAAGATACAGTGAATATTTTATTTTTTATTGATGTTTTATTTATAATGTATTTAATGTTACATGTAAATTTATTAAAATGTAGTTTACGCGTCAATATTAAGAAAGATAATGATCCAACATTTCAAAGCTAGAGTTAAATTTTTGATAAGCAACTGATTTTATCTATTTATTTATTTTATTTATTTATTTTTTGGTAGTTATTTATTGGTTATCTATTATTGGTGTTTTTTAATATATATAATATTCTATAATGATATAATGATTAATTTTTTTATTTCAAATATATAATATTAATCGTTCATTTGTTATAAAAATTTTACATTGTTATTTTATGATAACAAAGAATATAAACAAGTGAAATATTGTCAAAAATTGAAACGATTATAAAATAAAACATAAAAAAAGAAATTATATGCACAATTCTCATATTTTGAAATAATTAAACTATTATAAATTCAATGATTAAATGATTTACCATAAAATATACCAAATTTTGAATAAATTAGTATTTTGAACATTTTTTTTGAATTTAGTTCATAATAAATTAGCAGAAATAATTATTAAATGTAAATATCTGAATTAATGATTTAATAATAATAATGATATTTTTTTGTAAAAAATATTTAATTGGACTGAATAATAAAATAAAAAATTCTATTTAAAAAAAAAAATTAATTAAATATGCGCTATGCATTCAATTATAGAACAATATCAAATTATATTTATTCAAAACCATTCAAACTTGTTTCTGAAATATATTTTAATATTATCTAAAATAATCGAATGTTAATTATATGAAACATCATGTATAAGATTATTGGAAATGCATTAATTCAATTAATTACATTAAAATTCAATTAAAAATTGATATCGAGCATGAAATCTTTTGTAAGATTTTGGAATTTTACAATTTCAGAAATAAAGAAATAAAGAAATGTGACTATCAAATATCAAAATATGAAACTAAAAATTCAAAGTTTTATTTTAAATATCTCTCATATACTCTAGCAAATAAATCAACATGTTATGGACATCAATCTTAATTTTTTAAGTTATATATAAATCAATAATATAACATTACAATATATTATATGTCTCTTAAATTCTAGTTGTTGTCTGGAAAATTAATATTCTGCTTAATGATATGAATTAAAATTTAAAAAAAAAAATAAAAATAAATTTAATAAAAATTCAGTAAATTAATATTTATATAATTATAATATATATATATTATATAATATATATATATATATATATTATATTTATTATATATAACTATATAATTATATTATAATAATAATATAATTATAATTATAATATATATTTATATTTAAAATAAACTTAAAATACTTTACGATACTTTAATAAATAATAAAATACTTTAATAACAATAAATTGAATTTTAAATTTTAAAATAAATTAATTTTAGTATAAAAAATAATGTTTGAATTTTTCAGACACAATAAGAAAAGACTAATAAGAAAATTTAATCTTTTCTATTTATATTTTCTATTTTCTATTTATATTTATATTTAATTTTGAAGAAATAAAATGTTATATTTTTTTGGATCATTATATAATTATTATAATTTATATTTAATATCAAAAGCTATACAAGGAGAATATTTAATATCAAAAACTATATAAAGAGGTTTCATATAATAATATTATATGATAAATATATCTTTAAATTTTATTGTAATATCTATTATCATGCAAAACCGTCTTTACTACATATTTATTACAAAATGGTCCCTCTTAATATAGAATTTGATACCAAATATAAACTATTATGTAATAAATTATAATAGCATAATGAGACGATGAATACAAAAATTTAATAAATTAATTTAATAAATTAATGTCGATCAATAATAATTATAATTATTTTTTAATATTTTTATTTACTTGTTATACGAAAATACGTAAAACATTATATATAAAAATAAAAAAAATATTATAAAAATATTATAATATATTTTAAAATATTATAAAAATATATTATATTATATTGTAAAAATAAAAAAAAAACAAAAAAGATTAATTTTTTTAAGTCATTGCTAAAAAAAATTCAAACATTATTTTAAACACTTCTTATTAAAATTAATTTGTTTTGAAATTTAAATTCACTTATCATCCTTGTTTATTATTATTATAAAGTTATATTACTTATAAAGTTATTAAATTAAAATATTTTAAAAATATTTACTATTTTATTTTTTAATCATAAACAGAATATCGCAGTATTTTACGAACAACAATCAAAACCGAAATTCCCTAAAGAACTTCTTCCTCAGCTTTAATAATAAGATTACAATCTATTTTATATTTTATCTGTGGTATAACATAAATGAACATAAATTTTATATAATTAAATTATGAAATTAAATTTCATTGTAAATAAATATTTAACAATAAAAAATATAATAAAATGAATTTACTCATAAAAAATGTATTGTTTTACAAAATAAATAAAGTATATTATCAATTTGTACATACTGAAACGAAATTAAAAAAACAAATAAAATGGTTAACACCTGCAGGATATAAAACAGATATTGTAATCTATAATCCCATAACAAAATGTAAAGTACCCTTAATTTTAAAAAATAAAAATATTCTAACTTGGTATGTATGTGGTCCTACTGTATATGATTCTGCACATATAGGACATGCAATGTAAGTTTTTCTTTTGAATTATTAATTTTGTATTTGAAATATTTATTTCACTTTATTTATTATAAAATAAAATTTTTTACAAATATTCATTTTATTGCATTATAATATAAATAAAAATTAAAATTTTATTATTTATTTTATTATTTTTTACAATTAAGTTATATAGAATATAAAAATCTTTCAAATTTTATTTTATAGGACTTACGTACATTCGGATATTATCAGAAGAATATTAACAAATCATTTTAATATAAATATTGTAATGACCATGTGTTTAACAGATATAGATGATAAAATAATAATACGTTCAAAAGAATTAAAACAGAATTATAAAGATTTAACAAGATATTATGAAAATGAATTTATTGAAGATATGAAAATGTTAAATGTTATTAAGCCTCATTTATATTGTAGAGTTACTGATTATATACCACAAATTATTCAATTTGTAAAAAGTATTGTAGATAAAGGCCATGCTTATCTTTCAAAAGATGGTAAAAAAAAAAAATAATTACTTATTATTATTAATTTCAAAAATGTTTTATTTTTAGGATCAGTTTATTTTGATACGTGTAAATATGAAATGTATGGCAAATTATCAACACCATTATTAGGTAATTCTCATCCAGATAAAAAGTCTGCAATGGATTTTTGTCTTTGGAAAGCAGCTAAAGAAAATGAACCATGTTGGAAATCTTTATGGGGTTTTGGAAGACCAGGATGGCACATAGAATGTAGCACAATTGCAAGGTAAAAAAAAATATTAAAATTTTTTATTTCACTAATTTTATTAACTTAATATATATAATTATGAAAATATATTTCAATTAGTACAGTTTTTGGAAATTCTGTGGACATTCATAGTGGTGGAATAGATCTTATGTTTCCACATCATGAAAACGAAGAAGCACAATCTTGTTCTTATCACGAAGTAGAACAATGGGTAAATTATTGGATACATTGTGGGCACTTATCTTTAAAGAATGTAAAAATGTCAAAAAGTCTTAAAAATGTTATTAGCATAAGAGAATTTCTTAAAAAATATACAGCAAATCAATTTAGAATGCTTTGTCTACTTTCTAATTATAAAAATGGTATTACATTTTAAATAATTTTTGTATAAAATATTAATTAATTTTAAATTAAATTTAAGTATTGAACTTTTCTATTTTTCAGAACTAAAATTTTCTGATGTTATAATGAATAATGCAATAGATACATTACATAAAATTGAACATTTTATTAACAATTGTGATAACTATATTGCTGGAAAATGGAATATTGGCAATATAGATGAAGTTGCATTACTTCGTGTTAGTTAATATCTAATTTAATATCTAATTATTAATAATTATTTTTATAAATATATTTATATTATATTTCTTAATAAAAATAAAATTTATTTTAGTGTTTAGAAGAAACAAAAAACAATGTTAATATTGCATTAGCAGATGATTTTAATACTGTACAAGCTATGAAATCATTGATAAATCTAATTGATATAGGAAATAAAATGTTACACGATTCTAAGGTAAATATGAATTTATTAATATTATGTATTTAGAAATGTATTTATATATTATATATATATATAATTTATTGATAATAATAATGGTAACAAATTTGAAAAACTATTATATTAAATAGGATAACAAAATCACTTGTGGTACCTGTATACCTGCTATAGCTACAGTATTAAATTATATATCAACAATATTTTCAAAATTTGGAATTTCAAATTCTTCAACAATAAATGATGATAAAATAAACAATCTCATTGAATGTTTGATTAAATTTAGACATATTGTTCGTAATAAAGTTTTAGAACATGATGTAAAAGATAAAGCTTTACTTATTGCATGCGATAAAATACGATCAGAACTTTCTACTTATGGTGTAACAATAAAGGTATTATATTCAATTTATAATTTTTAAATCATATATTTTATATTCTAATTCTATTTTTATCTCTATTTTTATTTTATTTTTAGGATTGTAAAACTGAAACAATTTGGAACATCAAAAGATATTAAACAAAAATTCTTTTATTATAATTGAGTATTTTTAATAAAAAATGAAATGATTAAAATTTACATTTATTTTTATATTAATTTTAGAGAAATAATTTTTTTAAATTAATATTAATTGCTATTAATTACTTGAATTTATTTTTGATTTTTTTGACTTAATATGATTATTTTCCAGATTTTTCCTTTTCATTCCATTTTTCTTTTCTGCCATTGTTTTTTTTAACCCTTTCATCTTTCTTGTCTGTATGCTATTAATATTTTGTATTCCAACATGTATATGACCAAAGGTTGTTCCAAAATTATCTGTGGATATATTCTTCTTCTTCTTAATCTATTGTAATTTAAATAAACAAATATATAAAAAAATCTTAATAAATCACTATTTTCATAATAAAAATGTTACCTTAAGTTCTTTTGGTTTTTTACAAGCTTCTTTAAATAAATCTTCAGAAGCAAGCTTTATACGCCTACAAATTAAATTTACTCTTGGACCAATTTCTTCTAATTCAATTCTTGGTATTCTAGAATTGGATTTTTTCAAAAGTATTCTAAAATATAATTTTATGAAATAAAATACATTTAAAATTATTTTACATAATAATTTCTTATAATAAATAAATATACCTATAACTGCGTAAAAATATTTTATTCTCAACAATAGTAAAACTTAAAACATGTTCAAGACCTTGTAGTCTAATCTTTTCTACTGGTTTTCTTTGAAATATATCTACAAATAAATTTTTAATTTTATTATATTCATGATTATTTTCAAAAAGTTCTCCATTGAAAATTAATAAAGGTTTAATTCCTTGTGATATTTTTGAAATTTTAAAATCTTTCAAGCCTTTATAATTCTCTATACCAAATTCTGCCATATCTAATAATGTATGTTCATACATTCTTCCTATTATTAAGTTATGAGGACGTTTTTTATTATGTAAAGCAATCATGAAAAGTGATGCATTATATTTTATACAAAACTTTTCAACAGGTGTTATATCTTCAAATGGCAATATATCATTCTTTTTTTGCATCATCTCTGCATCTGGTTTTTTTAAATTATACTAAAATCAAATATTATCATATTAATTATATAAAATAATTTATTATTATTAGAACTTACCAAATCTTTCATAAAATCTACTACTATTTGTGAAGTTTTTTTGCTTTTAAAACACAAAATTCGTTTAACATTTTCTATTAATTTCGGTTCTTTTTTTAAAATAGCTCGTTTACCTCTATGGGTAGTTGGTTTTCTGTAAGAATTATATTGATATTTTTAAAATAAATAATATATATCATATTTATAAAAGAAGTTTATTTTAAATATTTATTTTATAATAAAATATATTTAAATATATTTTTAATAGAAATAAATAAATTTAATATATGAAATTAAAAAAT
>NW_006263636.1:45499-47352 GCF_000469605.1 Apis dorsata | reverse complement strand
ATATGTAATCATAACCAAAAATATCGATTTTCGGAATTTTTCATATAAAAATTAAAAATACTTACACTACTCTATTTATTACAGTCATATTGGTGAATCAATTTTAAAAAGTTGTAAAATTATAGAAATATTGAATGATATATGTAATTATTCTTTAAAATATATTACATCAGAACACATGCCATTATGAGATATGATCTAGTAAGCACAGTCATATTATTAATATTAGTATTAGTATTCTTAGACATAAAAAGATCTTAATAAATATGTATAGCAATAATTTGTCTGGATTTTACGAAATTATTAATCTTTAATATATAAATAAATATTATAATAATAAAAATTATAATTATAATAATAAATATTATATTATTAAAAATAATATTCAATTCTTCAAAAATTATTTATAAAAATGTATATGATTAATATAAATAATAAATTTCTTAAATATTGATTTGAAAATACATTTACATGTATATAATTTTAAAATACATTTACATGTATATATATATTTATAAATGCTAGTACTATATATACACTTTACATAAATTTTCATTAATATTTGATTAATATTTTTTAAATCAAATTTTTTAATTTCATTAGATTTTTGTTACTCTCTTTTCTTAACCTTTTATATTCTGCTTGTTTCTCCATTTGTTTTTGTTTCCATTCGATTCGTAAAAAATTTTTTTTAATTAATATTAAAATTTACTTATAATTCATTTAAATGAAAAAATTTTTAATTAATTTACCTTTCTTTGCATTTTGTTCTGATTGAATATTTTGCTTTTTATAATATTTTATATCATTTGAAACTTCAATATTAGGATTCTTTGATTTTTTTACTGTTTATTGTACAAAATTTTTTTTTTTTATTCACTTTAGATTTTAATATATTATCTAAAAAATAAATAATATAATGATAAGTAAGATTGATTGACTACATGATTCTAATATCTCATTATTTTAAGTAATAAATCTTTTTTTTGATTATTAAAAATGAATGATTATTATAAATGAATTTGATAATTTTTTTGAAAACTTTTGAATTTCTGTTTTTATTTCTCCACCAAAACATAATATCTTTTTAAAAGTATTTGTAAGAGAACTCTAATAAAATAATAAAAAAGAATATATTTCATACATAAATATAAGATATTCAAATATTGAACAATTCTTATAATTCTTGCACAATATATTAATAAACTTTTCATGACATTATCTATAACAATATCTCATATCTTCATGAAATCTAATTCCATCTTGTAACTGAATTTTAACAAATGTTACACATTTAAAAATATATTTTTCCATGAATATTTCAATGAAATCTAAAATATATTTAATATACATAAAATTTCATTATAAAAATTACAATACAATTATACATATCTATATTTTGTATTTTTTGATTCGTAACATTATGGTCCACTTTTTTTTCACAAATAGTTTATTTGCTAATAATATTAAATCATTATTAAAAGTTAATATTTTTTTTAAATCAAATTTCTGTGGAAATATTATATTCTTTTCCGAATTCATAGGCAAACAAAACAAAACAAATTAACTTTTATTTTATTATTATATTTTATATTTTTTATATTTTTTAATTTGTATAATTAAATATTATAAAGTTTATTATTATTTCTTTGATATAAATATTTACAATTTTTATACAAAATGGATAATTAATGACATTATCCATGATAATATTAATTTAAATGTTAAAGAAATTTAAAATTTTATAATATTTATTACTTAGAAGATATCGATATTTTCTACTATCAATTTTTATAGTAATGAACTTCACATTTCAATTATTAGTGGTAATTTTAAAATTTAAATAAGATAAT
>NW_006263636.1:43700-45011 GCF_000469605.1 Apis dorsata | reverse complement strand
AAACTGTATAAATTTTAAAATAATAATTAAATAATAAAAAAAAATTTAATAAATATAGATTGAAAAATTTTCAAAAATGTAAAGAAAATTTTTTTCAATTTTTTATTTTAAAATGAAGGAATTTCTTATATCATATCGTATGTAATTTTATCATTTCTTTTTTTTCTAGTTATAAGAGTTTTCTACATCTCTTCATTTTATTATATTTATATACTTGATATATTTTCAAAAAATTATATAATAAAAAATAATATATTTTTTTCAGAAATTCTCAGATATATTTTACATATTTCATAGACTCTATATATTTTCTAATATAATATCTATATCATTAATTATTGAAGAGTTCGCAATATTTTTGAAAAAAAATTTTACATAACCATAATTTCAATTTTTCATAACTTTTTAAAAACTATAAAATGTAATAATAACGATAGAGTAAACTTTTGAAGTAAAAAAATTTCTTTTTATTGAAACAAAAAACTTAATAATTATTTATAATTTTGAAAATATTTTTTCTTTTTTTTTGATTCATGTTTATTAAGATTTTCTTTTTAAATTATCTAGAAGTTATGAATTCTTTTTTTTATCACTTTGATACTAAATATCTTTATTTTATATCTAATATAATATATTAAATGAATTTCTATTTATAATTTTTTTTTTATAATAATCAATTTTGTATATTTACATAAATTTTTTTCATAAATTAAATAAAAATCAAAAAATTTAAAATTTTAATATAAATCTTTATTTTCTTTCCTTCGATAATTTAATAAATAATGAGCAAAATGTATTTTATATTTTTGTGTTACATATACTATTTGTTATTTTGTATATTATGTATATGTAATCTTATGAACTAATACTGACTTATTGTCAGAAAAATTGCAAAAAGATTCAGATTGCATATATTTGTTATATCCAAATCTGTTAGCAAATTGATATATGTAACAGACATATACAAAACAAATTGATAAGTTATTAAAGCAAATTGATGATAAAAATTGGATAAATTAAACTAATATAATGTGTTGTCAGAATGGAAACAAAAACGAAATAAAATTTATGCAATAAATTTGCATTAGTGCCAAATACGCAGCAAAAATTGAATAAATGTAACCTTGGATATTTAATTTAAATTTTAAATAGAAATATATATGACATTTAAAATCTGTTAATTTTTTCCAAAATATGATCATTTAAAATGTAATAAGAATTATCATATGATATTATGTATATATATATATTTCTTCAAACATTACATGAGCATCATAAAAAATACATGTGTGTATATATATATATATATAT
>NW_006263636.1:36851-43372 GCF_000469605.1 Apis dorsata | reverse complement strand
TATATATATATATATATATATATATACATGTATTTTATAAAATGAATTTTTATGTTATTAATGAAATAAAAAAAGAATTAATATCGATGCAAATAATATTTTTTTTATTTTATTTATTTATATATTACATTTTCGTATTATGGTTTTATAAAATGTAAAACAAATTTTTTCATCGATTACAAATAATATTTTTTTACTTTTCTGATTGTAACAAAAAAAATTGCACATTTTTTATTTTATATTTTTTTGTATATTTTTACATAAATATATGTATTTTATATAAATATATGTATATATTCTTTTAGAAAAAAAGAAAATACTTTATATAAGTGCATCTCCATATAAAATTAATTTCTTTAATTTATTGTTATAGAAATAATATGAGATTCTTCAGATAGGCCAAAAATACATTATTCGCTAAAACTTCTCCTGTTTGTGATCTCCTTTTGTGTAATATCTTAATTGTATCAATATTTTCAAATAATAAATAAATTTATAATTTTGAAGAGAATTTTAATAATTTTATTTTATTATCACTGTAGTGAATTATTTATAAATTATAGAGAATTTGATATTAATAAATTATAAAATATAATAAATTAATTATAATAATAAATTATAAAAGTTAAATTAAAAAAAATTAATAAAGATTGAATTATTTTCGAATTTTTAATCTTTTATATAAATACATGATATATTAAAAATGATATATTAAAAATAAATTTCAGTGATTAATTTACTATATTAATTTATTTAAGTATTAGTTTATTCAATTCGCTGTAATATATTTATGATAATAAAGCAAAAGAAACATGAAACTATTTTATGTATTATATTAGAGATATTGAATTGATTACTTGTGACCAAGCAATTATGGCTTTTATTCCTCTTTCTTACCTTTTCGAAAAAACTGTACGAAAATATTTCTATCATATCTCTAAAAAATTTTTTCTTCAAAATTTACATTCTTCAAAATTACATGAGCATTATAAACAATACTTTTATATATATTTTTTCATATTTCATATTTAATCAATTATATAATAGTGATTAATTTGCTCATAGTAAGAAGTTTAATTAACTAAATATAAAAAAATTAGTTGTTCAAAAAAAAATAGTATTTCCTTTTTTATAAAACTGACTAATCGAAAATCAAACATATCATATAGTTCTAGCCAAATTATATAATATAAAATTAACTTAAATAATAAAATTAATAATATAAAATTAATTTCTTTAATTTATTGTTTCATTATTTAATATTTTAATGTTTTTTTCTTCTTTTTCTTCAGTTTAAGAGTTTTCTACTTTTGAAAATTAATTATTTTTTTCATTCCACGTTTTACTTTATACTCTTTCTTTGCTGAGAAATATTGCTGTTTAGGCTTATAGTCAATTCTTTTTATTAATCATTTTCGAATAGAATTTTAAAATTACTAAAGATGTTTCATATATATCATATATATCATATATATCAAAAGTTTATGAAACCATCGATCATCATAACTTCGTTTTTAATACTTAATATTTTTTTTCCATAATATGTTTAATATTTTTTTTAGAAGATCTTATTATTATCTTTTCTAATTTTTGAAGTTCAATTTAATGCATGTTTGTCAAATTTGAGGCATTTTCTAATAGCTTGTTATTTTTGCTTGAGGCAGATTTTTAATGTAGTTTTTTAAGGATATAATTGCCATTTGAAAGTATTGACTTGAAGGCAGTCTTTTAGTAAGTTATTTTTTATCAATAAAATAGATTCAATGTCTGTCTGTCAATACATATATGGAATTAACCAATCTGTCTCAACTAAATCTCACAAATTTAATATTGATCCTTAAAATTAATAACTTAATTAGCAAAAACAATTAAACTCAAAAATCTTCTGATCATTGCAGGCATTAACACTCACTTTTATAATATTGATAATCTAATATTACTTTGAAATATGATTATGAAATACCAATCATTAAATACAACATTTGAAAATGAAAAAATAATAGAATAATAGAAAAAACAATGTAATTATAAAAATTCATTTGTATCATAAATATCTTGAATAACTGCAATCCCTTATAATAATTTAATTAATTTAATTTAATAATAATAATTTATTTAATTTAATTAAGATTTTCTTTTTTTCAATTTAATTAAAATATTTTGTCAAAATTTAATCAGTTATACTTTTTTTAAAATATAAACTAATGGTTTTCTTCTGATTGAAAACCGCCTATATATATGAAATAGTTTTCTTAGAATAAAGTGAATAATTCATTTATTACATAATAAAATTATATTTTTGTTTTATTTGCAAACTTTTTATGTAATTTCTTCATCAATATTTTAAAATTTTTGACGTTACAGCCAGTGAAAAAATTTATAAAATAAGGCTTGCATAAAATCCCATGTTGCTATTGCTACTATTTTAATATATTCTTTAACAATACACTAGTCTTTTTATAAAATTATAATTATGTATAATTTAATAATAATAATGCAATAATAATGATAATAATTTAATAATAATCAATGCTTACATCAACATTGCCTTAGAATATTCAATATTATAAAGATTTAGAAACATGTAAGATAATATGTAAAAATATTCGTATAGATGTAACAAATTTGATTATAAGATATATATGAGATTCTTTATTATATATTCTCAATGTTTTGAAAAAAAATAAATATGCAATTTATCTAATATACAATTTATATTTTTATAGTTTTGAATTGAAAAAATAAATAAATATTGCACTGCATCTGAAAAATAAATACTTACTTATTATTATTATTTACATGTTATTGTTATGTGTGTGTATATATATATGTATGAATTATATGTATCTATATATATTTAATTGAATATATTTATATTTGATATATTAATTATATATATATAAAATTGTGTTTGTGTTGAAAATTATTATTATTAAGATACAGAATAGATAGTACAACGTGATATTACATGAAAACAGTACCATTTTTGAGAAAAAAATTTAAAAGATTTTTGGAATTGTACATTTTTTATTTACAATTATGTACATTTTTTATGAAATCCTTTGTGACTGAAATGTGAACTCAGTCTTGAAACTTGAGATAACACTTTCAAGCTCTGCCAATCTCAATAACAATCAGTATCTTACTTGAGAAAAATTATTACAAACACTTGCGGATTAATTTCCTGGGAGCAGATTCTATGAGTCCCTTAGTCTAAATTCTAGAAATTTTTCTTAAATTGGAAGTATCATTCAATTAGAGAGCTGGATCATAATATTATTGGCCGCTCGTGTATCTTTATATTAAAAAATTATGTATAAAAATTTATATAACAAAATATATATATAATGTGTATATAATTTTATGTATTATAATATAAATATATTAAAACATGTTTTATAGCTATCGCGTACATAGTAATGCTTTTCCCCAAAATATGTATCTTCTTTTTTTATAACAAACAGCTCATAGAAAAAAATGATTGTTATATATCAGTTATATATCTTATGATTTAATATAAATTTTAATATCTGCAATTGTTTATGATTTCTTGAAGTTTTTTATAATTTATTTTTTTTTATTAATTTATTAATTATATTTTTCAGATCATGTTTTTAATAATATCTTTTAAAACAATTATAAATTATATTTTAGTATTTTGTTATTTTTGTTTAAATAATGATATAAATATTTGAGTTAATTATATAAATGTTGAATAATGTCAAGATTTGATATTAGCTATCATATCATAAATTAATATTATTTCCTTTGAAAAATTTTTTAACAATCTTAAACATATTTAAGATCGATATTCTATTGTAAAATAAATAAAGCCAAATATTTTTTCAATTGATTGTAATTTAGATTTTGATAGAATATTCATTTTTCTTTTTTTTATCTTTTATAAATTATAAATTGCACACAAATCATTAATAAACAATATCATATTAATATTAAATTATCTTTGTAAGTTTAATAATTTTAGAATAATTATAAAATTTTTAATTTTTATTCACTTTTCTTTACACAAATTGTTTTCTTTTATTTGAATATTTTTTGAAAATTTAATTTATCAAATTTTAACTTATCATTAAATAAAATCAAAAATCTTTTAGTTTATGCTAAATATATATATGTATAAATTTATACTTATTTTGATTAATGAATGATAATTAAAAATAAAAATATCTTAAAACTTATTCTTAAAAATATCTTAAACTTATAAAGTATTCTTGACAATATATATCAAGATGAAGATCATCGAAATTACTTCTAAATATTAGTTCCATATAGTTTTATAGTTAAAAATTTTGTCATTTTTAAATAATATCATTTCTTAAAAAAATATATAAATATACATATAAAACATGTATATTATAATATAAAATAGATATTATGTAAACATTATAAAATAAAAAAATATTATTTAAAAATAAATCTTTAAGAAAATAACATACTATTAAATAAAATATGATTGAAAATATTTATCAACTTATTTTTTGTATGTAATTTTTTATCAATAAAATATATTTAATTCTGTATTAAGATGAATTTTAAATATACATATTATTTCAAAACATAATAAAAAAATATTCTGAACAAACATATAAAATACAAAAAAATGCATATTTTATTTTTTACAAAACAGATTTTAGAAAAAAAGAAATTTAAAGTTTGTTAATATTTTTTTTCAAGACATATTTGCAAATGCAAATTACATCAGCAGTTTTAATCTTAAGAAAGTTATCATTAGTAGATTTTAACAAAGTATTTTTATAAGTTAAATAAAAAAAGGAAAGAGATTCAAATTATTTGAGCTATTCACTGCAAATGATGACATGAGAAAAGATAAAGAGAAAATCGAAAGAGATCAAATTAATGTATTTTGCTTAAAAGTTTTTAATGGGAATTGAATCAGTAATTTTTATTTTTAATAAATTACATATATTATTTATACATATACATATATTATTTTTAATAAGAACTTTCATAATACTTTCACTTAGTGCATGCATGTGCATCACGATTTCCAAATATAATAGTAGAGTCTTACATCATTTTTCATCACTTGAGAATGCATCGAAGAAAATCCATCTGATGCATGAAGAAATTCAATTACCATAAATCGGAATAATCTAGAAAGACAATCTAAAATTTAAAAATAAAAGTAAATGGAAAAAATTTTTTTCAAATGGCACAAGAATTTGGTATTTTGAAATGTTAACGTTCATGATATTTTTATTTTTAAATTTAATAAACGATTTCTAACAGTCTAAATTATATTTTTATTTTTCGCTCAACTTCGTCGAGTATATTTTAGCGGTTCACAAATACTAACTTGTTTCTTTTCCTTAAAATTATTATAGAAAAATGTAATAATATAATTATAATTTGTAGATATTTCTATAAAATTATAGAAGAAGCAAACAGATCGATAAATTTTAGCGAGTAATTCTAGAAATCTTTTTCCCATATTAGCTTTATAATGAAAATATGCATAAAGTTTTAAGGTAATCGTAAAAAATGATTCCATTATACAATAAATATTTTAATTTGCCTGATTTCAGACAATTCTTCAACAATTTCTAATCTAATCAAATTATTATTGATAATAAATGTATATTTGAATATTATAATGTTTATACTCTGATAAACCAAGTGATAATTCAATCGAATGTGAATGTACAGATATATTAATGTAAAAATTAAATACATTATAATAAACATTATAAGATATGTCCTATAAGAACAAATTTAATGTTGTAAACTTTATATAATCATTGATGCAATAAATCTTTTACTATCCAACTTAACATATTTTTCTATTTTATTAATCTTAATTATCAAATGATGCTTTTAAAAATAATTATATTTCAATAATAGAGGAATAAATTATTTACACATAGATTTTAAATTTTCAATGAATAAAACATTTACAATAACAAAATTTATATGAATTTTATCAAATTTAATTATCCATTATTATCAACATCATACAGATGTATAGAAAATATATTAGCAATAAGAAAAGATATCTATTACCAATAAAAATCCATGGCAGATAATAAATAAGAAAAAAAAACAAACGAGATGAAAATCTTTTAGTCTATATAATGCATACAAAAAACTAATTCCATTAATAATGGAAGTGCAAATGCAAATAGAAAAAAAATATTTCCGAAAATCTCTACCTATATTATTATAATGAAGTGATAAATTTTCAAACAATGATTAAAAAACTAGAAAAAAATCGCCACTAAAAGTATTGTGAATATCATCAAAATTATCCGTATAAGATATAATCTCCGAAATATATATATAATTATAATTAAAAATATATATTATAATTATATTAATAAATGCATTGAAATATACTTAACTAATTTAATTAAATATACTTTATCTTTTTATAGAATATTTATAACAAATATTAAACAAAACAACAAATTTTAGCAAATAATCAAATATAAATTAATAATATACGAAAAAACAATTAATAATATACAAAACACGAATCAAAC
>NW_006263636.1:36368-36648 GCF_000469605.1 Apis dorsata | reverse complement strand
TGCTAAATAAGCTATTTTCTGAAAATGTTTCATCAAAAATAAATAGTGAAATTTTGATTTATTTAATTAAAGCAAAAGTTTATCAATATTCTGAATTTTCTATTATACCATATTCATATTTGCTATATATTATATATAATATAATATAAATAAATAATATAATATAAATTTCAATTCAATTTCAATACAATATAATATAATACATTATAATATAATATAATTGATGTTGATGATTAATGACAAACTTTTTTCAAAATATCTATTTATTTAAAAATTATGG
>NW_006263636.1:31330-36325 GCF_000469605.1 Apis dorsata | reverse complement strand
AAAAATTAATATTTTATTAATTTTTCATAATATTAATAATATATATATATATAAAATTTTATATTTGTCTAATTTTATTTGTTGTTTATTCAAATTACAAGCCAACATAAAATAAATCGATATTTTATTATTTTCTTTTATTAATAAAGATCTGGTAATCTATATAAATGTTAATATAATCGCAATCGAATATGTCATAAATTTTTATATCATCGTATTATCAATTATCATCGATTATCAGCTAAAATTATAGATAAAAAAATTAATCAAATAACTTTCAATTCTTTTCAATTCTATTCTCCCAAGCATTCAATTTTACTAGATTCTTGAACTATATAGTAACACTGAAATAATAACACAAAAAAATAATAATATGTATATTATATTAAATTATATTATATAAAATAATAATTATCAATATTATAATACAAAAATTTAAAAATTTAATAAGCTTTTTTTTAAATATAATGACTTATTGTCAATATAGAAACAATAATATTATAATTAAATAAAATTATGATGTAACATTCATATTTTATTCATTTTTTTTAATCTATATAAATTAATATTTACAACATATTTTTTAATATTATATTACATTACTTATATCATATTATATTACATTTTATTATATTATATAATATACATTATAGTTACATTATATTATATAATATATCAATGATACAATAATAAATTAATATATATCTTGTTCCATTATTGTGATACTGACATTTATATATTTATATAAATTAACCACATCTTCATTAATAAAAGAGATAATAATATAATATTTTACAATATTTATCTATTTAATATTTATATAGTTTAAATAAATAAGAAATAAAAAACACAACAAATTTAAAAATAACATTATATTTTAAATGAAAAATTAAGCAAAAATATTAATTTTTTTATTATAATTTTTAAATAAATAAACATTTTAAGAAAGTTTATATCAAATTTACCATTAAAAATAATTTTTGTATATAACATTTTTTTACTAAAGAATTTACGTATACAAAGAGTTTTTAAAATATTGAGAAAAATATATTTGTTCAATTTTAAAGGCTTTAAACATGAATGCGGATAAAAAAAATATGAATCAAATATTTTTTATTATATTGTCTATAAATTACATATCCTTTACAAATTTACATATCCTTATAAATTTACATATCCTATAAAACTATATCCTTTATAATCAGACCTTTTATAAGTTTTATCAAAATCAGTTATTAATTTGAAAAACTTAATAAAGATTGCTTCGTAAAATGGAAAAGTAAAAGCAATAAATGAATTCAAATAACTTTTACCATCAAGAAAGAGCGGTATGTTTTATAAATAAAATATATAAATAATATTTTATTATCAATAATATCAATAATACATTTTTTATTCAAATAGTAAAATTAGTTAAAAAAACAATATACTCAAAAAAAAAAATGAAATCGATGTAATTTAAACGTTGGCTATTCAGACTTTAGCTAATTAATCTCAGATGAGATAAAAGAATTCTATTGAAACAACTTTCATCGAACCAATAAAAGATCTATAATTAGATTTCAAACCAATATATTATTATAGTTTGAATCAATAAGTGAAAGAAAGTAATTAATTCTATAATGTTGATTTTTATAATAAATAAAAAAATGAAAAAGTAAGAAATTTATAATTTTATGTTAGATAAATATAATACGAAAAAATAACTTTTAAACTTAAACTTATATAAAAATTTTTCACAGTTTTTGAGAGTTTTTAAAAATTTATATTCAAATTTTGTAATTTTTACGAAAATATAATTTAAAAAAAATTAGCGCACATATCAAATTATTTTGATATTTCTAAAAACGAACATTTTTTTATGAGAACATATATTTATAATTCACAAATATTTATAAGTGTATTAAGAAAACAGATTTTTCATTTTTTAATACGTATAGATCTTATAACACATATTTTAATACACATTTAAAATCACAATTTTTATTTATACTTATTCACTATGCAATGTATAAAAAATATAAAATGTATAGGATTATATCGTGAAATACATTTATAGGGTCAATTCTAGAACAAATTTCAAAACAAATACAATTGATTATAAAAATTTCTTATTAAGCAATTTTAATTCGCATTAAGCAAAGACAGAAATAGAATGTAACGGTATAACGGAGATAAAAAAAATAAGATCACTAGAGAATTATTTATCAGATCGAGCTTTATGTGGAATTTTTGTCAGTCATTTGCAGACGATTTGATAATATTTTATATAATTATATTGCTTATAAGTTTATATATTTGAGATTATATAATTTATAAGTTATTAAAGAAAAATCATTGATTACTTTAAATGTATTTCAAAATTGCGTTTTTACAAATTATGCATGTTCTAACTTAATAAGTATGATAACAATGGCAATAATTTTATTTATTTTATGTATTTATTTTATACAATAATTGTTATAATAAATTATATATATAATATATATTTATATTATGCGCATATGCGCATATCTAATATAGAAATAATGTTTGACACGATTTTGGCAAATATATAGATATATTAGTAAATTATGCCTTATGATTCACATAGTTAATTATAATAATATATAATTGATACTCACCACATTCTTGCTATCTTTTAATTAAAATTATCATCGAGCCTCTATATTTTAATTTTAGATTTTTCTTTCTTTCATTTGTGAATAAGAATGTATTTTTTAAAAAGTAGCAAATCTTTATATATTTGATTATATAGAGTGGAATGGTAATCGCAATACATCCCAATGGATAAAGTCTACATTAAAAAATCAGAAAAAAAATTGATATTAAATTTCTTTCTTCAAGGTTTCGTTTTTAAAAAAATTGAATTAAAAATTAATCAAACTAAATATGAATTAATTATTATGTATTTTATTATTAGCTGTTTCTATCTAATATAGATTTGTATATATTAATAATGATATGATTGAAGTAATATAATATTTTTGCAAATTACTTAACTCTTATTTTTTATATTTTTTTATATTATTTATTTTTGTTTGTTATTATAAATACAATGAAACTCTATTTTTTTATTATTTAAATGAAATTTTACATAATATTTGATTATTTGAATTTTAAGTGAACATTTATTATTTGAACTACAGTTAAGTATCATTCTATTTATATATAAATATTTTTATAATAAAAATGTACATTTATATTTATAATATAAAATAAAAAATTATTTCATTAAGTATGAGAGAAGTATAAAAAATTGTTGCAAAATTCATCTTGCAAAATTGTTTCGAAATTTATACATATTTAATACATCATTATGCATTTTAGAAAAATGTCAAATGAATTTCTATTAAATGAACAAAAAATTACATTTGATTAGAAAAATTAGATGGATTTTTATTATATAAATAATTTGATTATGTGCATATATTTATCTATCGCAAATTTATATAAATGAAATTCTGTATTGTCAAAAATATTAATGTATTATTATCAATTTTTTTCGTTACATACATGAATCAATGAATTAATTGAAAAATGATTGAAGAGGTTGTAATATATCATCGTTTTTTAATTTTTCAAACTTTTTATAAATTTTCTGTTTCAAACTTCTGTATATATTCTCTTTATACATTTACATTTCTTTCATATGAACTAAAAAATTTATATTATAAATTTATATTATAAATGAAAATATAAACTAAAATTAAGAACTTTATAAACTTTAGCTTAGATGGAAATAACAACAATCAAGTTATATTCAATTTACAAATATCAATTTTCAAAGTCATTTTATAAAATCTCAAAGAAAAAAATGTTATACCGATTTTTTTTCTTATTTTTTCACATAAAATTATCTTTGTTTCAATGTACTATGATATACCATCTTGTATTAATAAATTATTAATATAAATATTATTGAAAAATATAATTTTCAATAAAATATTTGTGAATATAATTAAAATGAATTTTTTTTTCATTTATTCTTATTGCATTTAATTAATTGAATTTTTTTACTTAAAAATTAAAACTGATTGTTGAATTAAAATTTATAACAAAATTATATAACATAGATAATGAAAACATATTGCTACTTTTTAATATAAAATCTTAATTTGTCTAATCTAATATACTTTTTAATTTTAGCTAGAAGAATCTCTGTCTTCTATTTAATTATTTGATACAATAATATTATAAAGTATATGTAATACTTTATATATTATTTTGAAAAAACTTGAGATGATTCTATACATATACATTGATTTTTTTTTTTTTAATAGGATGAAATATCTAAACAACAGTTTTATTTTTAATAGACACACAGTTATACTTAGTGTCATTGAGCTGATCTTATTACATCTAATTGAATTTTAATCTATTTCATATATGTATTTATACAAATATAATATAAACAGAATATATTGACAAGAAATATCTTATGATAATATAAACTACTTATATAAACACAGATGATTGTTAAAAAAAATTCTATGAATATGTTGAAAACATATTGCTTATATATTGTAAATCACATAAAAGGAGAAATTCATATAAAAAAAAATATTTTACATATTTATATACTTAAACATTACCATATTAATTAAGATTAATATAATAATTATTATTATTTATAAATAATAAGTAAATTTATAATATATCAAAAAAAAATTTTTTCAATTGTTTAGGAAAATATTTTGATATAAATATTAATAAATTAGAACACTTTTCTGGCATTATAAATTATTGTACGATATATATAAAAAAACAATACAAATAATTATCAAATTAAATATTCAAAATTTTTGATAACTCATTATTGATATTAATAATAATTTTCAAAATTATTCCTATTATATATTTTTGTATTATAAATATAATATATAATATGCAATAATTCTAATAATATAACAATATATTTAATTAAAAAAGAAATGCGAAAAAATATATTCTTAAAAAATAAATAGTTAATCGACAACAAGTTAAAGATTTTCA
>NW_006263636.1:27447-31123 GCF_000469605.1 Apis dorsata | reverse complement strand
AATTTAAACATTGTTGCATGATCATATGATTGATCATGATTATAGAAATAACATGTTATTTGTTATTGCATATAAACCAAAAGAAAATATTAAAAATAAGATTTTATTGTATTTTATCTAATTATCCAAAAACTGACGCTTAAATGCTTATTTGGCAATTATAGTAATCAATATCAAGCATTTCTCCTTTTATGTCTTGAAGCAAATCTATATGTTGCACATACATATAATGATAATTGAACGACAAAGTGCACGAATTTATAAAGAATTAGAGACAATACAAAAAATAAACATAATCACAGCTGAATTGGCAGGCAGATGGGCAAATACAGGCATATTATTAAACAGGCTCAACATGTATTTTCTTGTTTTTTTTAATATATCATTTTATGTTATTTGGTCGATATATTTCAATAGCCTGCTAAGCCCATTTTATTGATAAATTCATTCTTAAACGTAATCATTAGTTCCAGGACTCGTTAAAGGTTCCTGAGCCTATTAAAATTAAATAAAAAAATTATACAAAATATAAATTTATCGAAGTTTGATAAATTAATAAATAAAATTATAAATGATATATATAATTTTGTTTAACGAAATGATATTATTATACGCAGTAATTACCTCTTCTCCAACTGTAGCAGTAGGGAGTGGAAATCTATTTTTTTCAAGACTAAATTGATCTTCTGTAGTTTTTCTATACACAGGATTATCAAAATTCATACTCGTTACATTACGATGAAGATAATGCCTATAACATAATACTGCTACTAATGCGAGGAATAATAACCCTAAAGACGTAACACCTATCACTATGCCAGCAACTAAACCAGGATCTGTTGATTCAGATGTCAGATCATCTTCCTCGTTTCCATCTATTGAATGAATCGAATCTAAAATAAATTATTTGATGAAATAAGAGAAACGAAGATATACATAATAATATACATAAGTAATTTAAAAAAACTATAATTATAAAAAACTTTTATTACATAAATATGTATATAAAATTATTTTTAAGAATTTTAATAATTTAGAAAATTTATATGTATCTCGCATAATAAATAAATTATATTATCATTATATATAATAGGATTATACATAACATTAAATCAAAATCAAAACTTTTAGATCAAATATAACAAACCGTATGTAAAAAAAAATTCGTGCAAATATACTTACGAATAGTCGTAGTTGTAATGTTGAAAGGTTCAAGTCTCTTGAATGGTTTATTAATTTCTTGTGTTGAAGGTGCTACAGTTGTACTTACTGGATATTCCATATTCATGCAACATCGATGCAAAATAATTATAATAAATAATAACAGAAGAAACATAAAATATAAATATAATTATATAATTTAAAAAGTAAAAAAAGAATGCAATTCAATAACAAAAAATATTTTAAACATGCTTTCTATTAACATTTTATATTTATATTTAAAGCATTGAATTCTTTTATTATAATATTGCATGCAGTATTCTAATTTTAATTTTTTTTTTTATTGATTTCAATCAATAGATGCATATTAAATTAATGCATATAATTTATTTAAAAATAATTAACATCATAAACCATAGTTTACCTTTTTCCACGCACATTAAACCATCAGATAATAATTTTAGACCATCCGGACAAGCACAACTAAGAAGAGGTGATTTAGAATTAATTCTTGGTGCTGGTAAGCATAAATGACTACAATGGCCATTTACCGCCTGACATTGATTCATTCCATCTGGCTGTCTATATGGATGATACACATGAACGACCATTGGATATTTAAGAGCTCGAAGCGACATAACAGCTTCAACTGATTGACCAGTGAATTTATTTGCTTTAAATATTGCTTCCTTGTCCCAATCAGTCCAATAAACATAATCCTCAAATGTTGTAATACTGAAGGGATGTCTCAATACTTCCGGAGAATACAGAACTGTTCTTATACCTGTGCCATCATAATTACACGATCCAATTATATACAATTTCGCATCTACCCAATATATTTTTTTGCCAATTAAGTCCAAAGTCAACCCATTAGGCCATTGTACATCATTATCAACTATCACCTGCAAATAAGTATTTTGCAATTTTATTTTTAAATCAATAATTTTATTTTATAATTTAAATTAGTAATTATTCTAAAATTGTAATTAATTATATCAAAATTGAAGAAAAAATGAATTTTTCTGAATGAAAATTATCTATAAATTTTTTCATCTATTAATACTTTTTATTCATCTATTAATACTATCATATTACCTTAATAACTTAATACCTTAATACCTTAATAACTTCATAATTTTTTTATTTATTAATATTCTTTATTTATAATATTAATCATATTATTTTAATAATTTTAATTTTAAAAAATTATTTTATTAGAATAAACATGTAAAATTAAAAATATATTTTTGATGAAATAAAAATATTAGCCATTCAATATATTATAATTCTTCAGATTATAATTCTGATTGAAATTGTTAAAAAGAAATTTTACTTTTTAAGAAAATCATTTTAACAATAAATTCATTCTTTTTAATTTCAATTTTATTATATATCTACCGTTCTATGAGATCCATCCATGCCCGCTTTTTCGATACGAGCTTCGTCGCTCCAATCAGTCCAAAACATCCAACCTTCCAATGGATTTAAAGCTATTGCTCTTGGTTCTTGTATGTGATCTTGAATTAAAGTTTTTCTCATATTGCCTTCGAAATTAGCTAATTCTATGGTGTTTTTTTTAGAATCAGTCCAATAAATATGACTATATATCCAATCAACAGCTAATCCATCCGATGTTGTCAAACCATCATCAATTACAACTGTACGCTCATTTCCTTCATCTATTGGAGCTCTAGACAACAAAATATAATAAGAAATATGTATGAAACAAAAATAGAAAGAATTGAAAAACTCTGAAAATATCGATTAGGATTGCTTACTTATAGATTTTTTTTTCACTACTATCGCTCCAAAAGATCATACCCGTACGAAAAACGAAATCCAAGGCTGCTGCCATTTTCGTATCTTTCACTATACTTGTCATCTCCAGACGATCCAATGCTACTTTTCTTATATCATGTCTTCTAGTAAAAAGAAGACTAGCATGACCTTCTGCCGCTTTACAACGTGTATGATTGCTAGGATCCTTAAGATAACCCGCGGCACAGCTACATTTAAAACTGCCTTTTTCGTTCAAACAGAATTGAGAACAAGTACCTGGTTCTAAACATTCATCTATATCTAAAATAAGAAATATTTTATATTATTTATATATAAATATATATTTTTCACGCGTGTGTGTGTGTGTGTGTGTATGAAAAATAAATATTTATATACATAATATTTCTATCATTTTATTAAAATTTTATTATATAAAAATATTTATTAATTTTGTTTAAAAATAGAAAACATTTATTAATCATTCATTATATTAATTATTAATTTTTATAATCATATAAATATAGACTATATTTTTTAATAAATTAAATAAATAATTATATGTACAAACAAATTAATAATTAATAGAAATGATTATTATAATTTATATCAATATAATAGATATAGTTTTAGTAATAATAAGAATATTATTAAAAATATTTTACCATCACAAGTTCGATTATCAATTAATCTATATCCTACACTGCAATCGCATCGAAAACCAATAGGCAAGTCG
>NW_006263636.1:25066-27388 GCF_000469605.1 Apis dorsata | reverse complement strand
TTTGCGAACATCCGCCGTTATTTTTTAAGCACTCATTTACACCACAAAGCTTCTCGTTTTCATCTTCCCAACCGATACAATCGCGATTCTTATTACATACACTGGAAAGAGAAATACATGATCCTTCGCTACATTCGAATTGTGTCGATGGATCGCAACTAATAGCTTTGGTCGTGCAATTTTTCTCATCGCTACCATCTGCACATTCTATTTTACCGTTGCAATATAAATGACCTGAAAAATATTTAAATTTAAATAATTAATATTTAATATTAGTATTTAAATTTTATATAATTTTATATAATTTTATATATAATATTTTTTAATATATTATAAATAAATGTTATTTAATGGTATTTAATAAAATTTAATTTTTTGATGCAGATATATTATATAAATTGATATTTTGATGAATTTTTTTCTTTAATTGGATTTTTTTTTAGAAAATTGGATTATTTACCAATGTAATATATCTTATGAATGTTAAAAAAAATTTATTCGATTTATTTTTTCATATAGAATCATTCTCTCTATGGTTATGTCATCATTCGCATACTTTATATTTAATTACATTTAATATTTAATTATATTTGAAATAAAATTTTATAGTTATAAATTAAAATATAAATATTTATTATTTATTAAATAATTATATATAGTATATATTTGAAATATACAATTATTATATATATATATTTGAAATTAAATGTATATAGAATAAGATAGCCTTTAGATGACATGGCGATTTATAAAACACAATCGATTTATTTTGATTTTCAATTATTTTTGATAATATTATGTATTTTGTTATTATGTATTTGATAATATTATGTATTATGTATTATGTATTTTTGATATATTATGTATTGCATACAAAATATTGGTTTTGTTTATTTAAAAATTAATTTAATTGTCAAATAAAATCAAATAAAAATCAAAAATAACATATAATATAAAATTATTTTATATTATATATTTTATATTATATTACATATTAAAATTATTTTACATATAATACAAAAATTGTTATATTTTATATACTATATTATTATTATTATAATACTTTCAAAAATTTTTATATATATTTTAAATTATAATTTACTAACATTTTACTAAAAAGTAATAATTTTTTCAGAAAAATTGTATTAATTTACATTGTATAATATTTAGAAATTATATTTATATTTATATGATGAAATATTATTATGTCATTATTGAAAAAAACAAATAAATTGTTACTCTCCGTTTTTAAATTTTTTTCGGTTTTTTATATCCATCATAAAAATATTTATTTAATTTAATCTAAATGCATCATTCATGCATATTACGTTTTCTCAAATAAAAAAAAAAGAATAATGACCAAAATAATAATTAGAACAATAACTTGATTGAATGATTATAACAAAATGTTAATAAAGTTATGAAATTCGAACTTAATATAAAAATTTCTATAACAAAGATAACAGATATGTTATTAAATCAGATTATTAGATTATTATTAGATGTTATTAAATTCAATATCCAGTATCTCAATGAATACAATTCAACAAATCAGAAAATAGATTCTATCATTTTAATACTTCCTGAAAACATTAATAAAAGAACAAGTATCAAAAGAAATTCTATCTGCAATTAAAAAAATTTCAAACAAAAAAAGTAATAAAACGTTTTAAAAAATTAAACAAATGGAAAATAGTTAATATATCTTCTGGTGGAAATTTTCAGATTTTTCAATATAAAAAAATAATGATATTCCTGAAGAAAAACATAATAAATATTAAATGCATGGGATGTAGAGAACACTACAAAATAAGATAATTGGATTCAATGTTTGATTTATAAAAAGAGTGTAAAAAAGTTTGATTTTACGAAAAATATTTAGAATTTTTAAAATATTTATATCTAAATAATGTGGAAATATTTTATGCAAAAAAAAATTTTTTTCGTTTTATTAAACTTATAATTATATTAAATATATTTTCTATTTAAGTCATTACACCCTAAAACGAGGTATCATTTCACTTACATACATTCTATGTAAAATAATCTTAATACATTCAATTATATTTTTTTTTAAATTTTTGATTATTTTTTTTCTTATTTTTTAATTAATATTATAAATTTATATGTATTTACGTTTGCAAATATATTTTTTTGTATATCAGTTAAATTTTTGTTGTACTAGTTTGATAATGACTTGAATTTACTTTATAAAATAAAATATAGATATATTTTAAATAAAATATATTTTATTCTACATAAATATAATAATAATTGAAGTTTAATTTATAAGAGCATTAATTTTTTATTTATTTTGTTATC
>NW_006263636.1:24825-25041 GCF_000469605.1 Apis dorsata | reverse complement strand
ATTTTTAACAAGTAGAATCAAAAAATATAAATTTAACTTTAAAAATTCATGATATAAATGATATAAATGTTTAAATATAACAAATGATATAAAGATATAAATATAATATAATTCATGATTTAAGTTTATCTTATGAATGTTTCATACTCACAATAAATAGGTTTAATAAAATTACTAATTTAATCTAATTTTCAAATTTAATTATTAATTATTTTA
>NW_006263636.1:19007-24227 GCF_000469605.1 Apis dorsata | reverse complement strand
CATATATATGTATAAAATAGCTATTCGTAATTTTAAATAAGTTCCGAATAAATAAATATTTATCTAACTTCCGATTCATTTTATTATAATGTAATGAAATGAAAATAATAATAAAAATAGATAAAACAAATTAATAGTTTTCTAAAATGAATTTTATCTTGTTTAATTATTAAGTATTCTAAAGTAAATATTTCAAAATAAAAATTTGTTGTTACTTTTTCAAATAAGTACATTATTATAAATTTATTCGATTTATTTATTTGAAATCAATTAAATTGAAAAAAATTCAAAATTTATGAAAAATTCAATAACATTGCTTAAAATTACTTATTTTCAATCAACATAATTTTTGCAAACAAATTTGAAGAATTTAAATATTGAAGAATTTTATGAAGAATTCGAGAGAGTTGAAAAAAAAATGCAAAATATTGATTTATAGTAATAAAAAATAACGGATATAAATTATAATATATTATAATATAATAAATAAGTTCTGAAAACGTAACAATAAATAAATATTTAATATATAATTAAAAGAATATAAAAACTTTTTATTTAACTCTCTTATTAATCTATAAATTATGATAATCTATAAGTAAGATTTTTATTTATTTTTTTTTTTTTTAATGCTTCGAATTTACATATTTGATATATTTATAAAATTATATAGAATTACAGAAAAAATTTTTTATTATGTATTCTTTTAAATTACCTGATATACAATTACGAATATGCTGACATTGAAATTGATCTGGTCTACATGTAAAATTGTGGCACACTTTAGGCAATTCATCAGCTCCATTAGGACAATCCTTTTCCCTGTCGCACACCCAGCTTTCGTGTATGCACGAGAAATCATCGCCACAATCAAACTCTCCTTTTTTATTGCAATGAACATGGCGTTCTCCATTTGTATACTAAAAAGATTTCATACTAAAGATTGCATACTAAAAATAAAGTAAATTTTTTATTTTATATAATTTTTTACATTTTATGAATCGCTTCTTTTTTCAGTTTTATTATTATATTTTTATTATTATTATTATTATTATTTTATTATTTATTATTATTTATTATTATTTATAAATTTTCTGATATAAAAAATCGATATAGAAAATTATTAAAACTACAAAAACGACTATAAGAATTAATAAATGTGAAAGGGAGCTGTTTTCATAAATAAGATTACAATGATCTTTTTTCAGTATTTAAATAATAGTTGAAATAAAAAAAAATTCAATTATTAAAAAATTAATTGATTAAAAAAATGAATATAATTTCATAAATACGAACATTAAATAAAAAAATATTAAGGATAAAATCATTCCAAATTATTGAAATTTTTATATTAAAAAATTACAATATTACCAATATTAAATTCAATGTCTTTATTTTATTTATTTTTCATTTATTATTCATTTATTATTATTCGACAATAATAATCAATGAATATAGAAAATTTAATTGTAAAAATTAATTGATATAAAAACAGATGTAATTTCACAAATATACTAATATCAATAAAGAGATTATTTATATGAATTATTGAAATTTTCAAATCTTGTTCAATTTAAATATTAAGATTTTACATTAATTTTTAGATATTTCTATTTATATCATTTTATGATTCGAATGAAAAAAAAATATATATTGGAAAAAAAAGTTGAAAGTTTGAACAATTATCCGAAAAATGGAACTTCAAATTACGAAATAGAAAAAAAATTTTACTTTTATTACAAGAAATTAATATAGCATCATAATTTGTTCAATATTTAATAGAATGTTCGTATATTTAAGCAAAAGTATATTTATTAATAAGTATAATATTTTATATTTTTTGATAATGATGAAAAAATACAAATGAAAAGATTTAAAGTTAAATGTTTTTTTTATATTAAATTTTTATAATTCAGGAATTAAAAATGAATAAATAAAATTTTACTAATTATAATATACAAATATATACAGAATATTAATATATTCGTGGGACATATTTTGAATAGTTGATTCCATCAAACATAAAATTGATTACAAAAATATCGTTTAAGATTTTATTACATTATTTACATTATAATTTTATAAATTATTAATTAAATAAAGCAATGCGAAAACAAAATATAATATAGCGGACACAGAGTGATCTTTCTCTGTTTCCATTTCGCTTTATCTTTATACAAATTTAATTAGTTATAACTAAACAAATATATATTTACCGATATTTTTTTGTATATCAATTTTTATATTTCTTTTGATTTCTACAATGATCCTGTTCTGTTTATATTTTGTATAAATTTATATGTATATATTATGTATAAGTTTATATGATGAAACTCATATTTTGTATATTTGCGTGTGAATATGGTATCATTGGGCGCGATCACTATTTCCATTTTATATTGTCTTTTTTCCTTTTTGAACGACTATGCGATGTAATATAATGAACTCAATGTGATGGAACAAAGGCATCGGCACCAATCCATATCTAAATATAGATAAGTCTAAGATATAGTCTTATTTTATTATATTATTTTATTTTATTATTTTATTTTATTAAATATATTTTTTTTTACTGTATACTTTATTAATCAAATCATATTTTCTCTAATAAATTATGAGTCTATATGTTTATATGTTATCGTGTTGTGAATTTGATACTTGAAAAAAAAATAAGAAGTATATTGTTGTAAAATTTTGTGATTCAATGTAAAGGTATATTTTGTTAAAATTAAAAATTAAAAATAAAATAAAAATAGTTGAAACAAAACTATATTACTATATTGTTTTAGTGGACAAAATTATCAGCTGAAAATGCAAATGTAAATGCAAATTTACATGATGAAGAATAAACTAAAAATGTATATCAATGATTCAATTCCCAGGCTTAAAAATAAAACAGATACTATATCATGGATTCAAAAAGATATTGAAGCTTTCTGCTTTTCTCTAGCTTTTCTGATCAAGAGTCGTGAATTAAATCAAGTAAAGCATGGCATGAATGGGCAAAATTGTACAAAATATATATATGCTGAGAAAAATGATCAATCAGTACAAGTATTTTTGGATCAATTTATAAATGTAAAAATGAATCCGCAAACCACATTTCAAGAATAGTTTCGACAGAACAACTTAAAGATATAGATCTGAAACAAAAAGATCCTGTTGTAGAAAAATTCTATTAATAGAAAAATATAATAATATTTGCACAGCTGTGATATGCTGTATCACAAGTAGAATAAAATATTAAGTGATTAACAAATTACTTAATAAACGAAGAAATGCTATTAAAGATGCGAGACAATCCTGTAAATATTCTGTAAAGGAACAGAAAAAAAGCCTATGCGAGAAGATATTGAAAGAAATATATTCTATGATTCTCATGATTTTCGTGATTCTAATATAAATAGAAATAAGAAATAACATGTCATTTCTAGAAAATCTGGATTTTGAGCTTATGATTGTGCATTGAAAAAGTAGATACGTGGAAAAGAATAATCCTTGCTCAAAAGAATGAAAAAAAAAAAAACAAAAATATTAAATATTCTGATTCTGCTGAATTGTTTAACATAGAACATTATTGTTTAACATAGAATTGATAAACATAGAACATGTTTCTCAAATGAAAGATGAAAAATGATGAACTTAGTTTACCGATTCGGATGTTACAAAACATATGTCTTTCAGGAAAAAATTCAAAAATATAAAAATGTACGTAAAAAATACATATTCACATGGGCAATAATATATAATTATATATTAAAAGTAAAGGCAATAAATTAAATAATAAATATTGATGGAACGTATACAAGTCATACAATCAGTGAAATATTATATATATATCGCAATTAAAGAAAAATTTGTTATCGATTGAATGTACTTTTGGAAAAGTGAGAATTATTTTTAAAGATAATGAACAAAATATATTTTTATAAAAACAATTAATTGTCAAGGAAGATAACTTAATAACAGACTATATAAATTATAATAGACTATATAAACAATAAACGGCACTTGTAGAAAAAGCAAATATATTAATGAATATTACACCAGAAGAACAGTGGCATAAAAAATTAAAACATATAAATTTTAAAACGTTATATTACATATAGTAAATTCGAATGATACAAGATTTAAAAATCGATGATATGCTAAAAAATGATATCTTTTGTGAAGAATGTGTATATGTCAAACAGCACTGAATATCTTTTCCAAAAGGACAATCTGTCAATGTCAAAATACAGAAGAAATGTTTCATGCCGATCTAAATTAGTAAAATGAACCAACTATTGGAGAATCTTATTTTATTATTGAAGGACAATCATGCTATATTTATTTCTTAAAACAAAATTCTTAATTATTTGAAACAATTTTATGCTGATATACAAGCGGACAGATATAATATAAAAAAATTCAAAATTGATTGAAGAAAAAAATTTTATAATAAATTCAAAAATTATTTACTTTTGAAAAACATTGAGATGACAATATTGTGTGCACAAATTTATCGAGAAACAGAATATATCAATTGTTGAATTAGTCTACGTTGCAAAAAGTAATCTGTATTTATGAGCTATGATTATGCAGCAACTACAATTGTTTATATTAAAAATCGAACAGTTACGAAAATATTAGAAAGATCAATGCCGTATGAAAAATGGTATGGCGAAATACCATCTATAGCATTCTTACAAATTTTCAGAAATGATTATTATGATTACTCAGAGATGATTACCCATCAAAAGATCAAAGAAGCAAGTGATAGATTTAAAAAAATTTTTTTTGATGATAGGTTAGAATAGCAAAGGAAACAATATCGATTATTCGATTTTGTTACGAAGAAATGTTACATTTGTAGAAATTTTATTTTCAATAAAAAACTTAATAACACAGAAATAATTAAGTTTAATAAGATTGATAATGAGATAGATAAAATAAATGCAGGTGGATAATGAGGTCGATAAGAATGAATTGATATATAATGAATATAATATTGAAAAAAACAAAAAATCCTTGACAATCGATTCGAAATCTTTATCTGCTTCATAGAAGATGTTCGGTATTAACATTTTGAAATAGTTGAAATATTTCTTTGTTGCTTGCGAATCAACAACCAACAAATAGTCCACGAAACATTAGAAGCAGAAGATTCAGATAAACGGATAGAAGCAATCAATAAAGAACTTGAATCTTTTGAAGAAAATAAAACTTAAGTTTTAATTCCAA
>NW_006263636.1:12502-18609 GCF_000469605.1 Apis dorsata | reverse complement strand
TTCAAAAAAAAAAAAAAAAAAAATAAAATAGATGAAACAATTTGTAAATACAAGATTAGACTCATCGTTAAAAGTTATACACAAAAGAATGATATTGATTACTGATTTAAAAACTCATTTTCTCCGATCATAAAATATGATACTATTAGATTAGTATTAGTTATCCGTCATTACTGTAATGAATGAAGAAATAGAAATGACAATTCGATATGAAGATTGCATTTTTGTAATTTAAAAGTAATTTAAAAGAAATTATTTATATGAAATAACTAATTGATTTCGAGGTAGGTGATCGTGTTTATTTATTAAAAAAAAGCTTATATGAACTAAAACAAGCATCAAAACATAGATAATGGAAAAATAAATGAATTTATATATGAATATAGTTTATTAGAATTTAAAATTAATGCCTATATATATTATTTAATTTCAGAAACTTTAATTATGCATGTAATATTATATTTTGATAATGATATAATCTGTTGTAAATAATCGTTTAAAAATGAATGATTTACTTTTAAATTTCAGTAAAATATTCAAAATAAAATATTCTAAGGCTAAATATTTTGTCAGAATACAAATAGAAAGAAATAGAGAATTCTAAAAATTTTCAAAAGGCTTATGCGGAAACAATATTAAATAAATTTAATCATAGATAGATTGTTTTTCGATTGCAGTATCTATAGATTCTGCAATGTTAACTTCAATGAAATTGCTGATATAAGAAATAATATGATTTGTATGAATTCTTATAGAGTAATTGTTTTCAAAATTTGCCATTATTATGATAATGCAATTATTTATTTTTACTTACGAAAAAATATAAAATAAAAAGAATAAAATAAAAAGAATAAAAAAAATAGATAATTGATTAGCCGACCTACTTATAAAAGCATTATCGAAGCAAAAATTTCAGAGTTTGATATCTCAGAATAGTATTAAAGAGATATAAATATGATTTATCCGATATAAATGTATAATTTTACAAAGATATTCATAGAGAGAAAGTTGCATTTATGTGTGTAAGGATGATGTTTATGAATTTGGTGTGACTAAACGCGATTGTTATTTCGATTCTATTTTATCTTTTCCTTCTTTTTATCATTTTTTTATTTTATCATTTTTTTTTAAATCATTACGCTGTGCGATGCGACATATCATGTAAGCTTAGTGTAAAACAACAGCATCGACATGACCCACATAATCTATATAATAACAGATTATATTATTCTTATTATTTTATTAAATATTATTCTTATTTCTTTTATTAAATATATTCTTTTTTATAGTATGTTTTTTATTATTAATCAAATCATTCTATAATTTATTCCCTAATAAATCAAAAGTATACCTCACGAATATATTAATATTTTATATATCAATATAAATATGACATAATGGAAAAAATGAAATGATATATATTATATAAACTTAGTATCTCTGAATAAATTATTACATTTAAAATATTATTAAATCAATATTAATTTATATTTTATTTTTATATAAAATTAATTTTAACTGTTTCATATGATGCATATAGTATTAGAACTTTTTTATTGATTAAATTACGTTAATTATCAGATAATTCATTTTAAATTAATTAAAAATTTTATAAATAAATTATATTTATATCTAATGTTTAGATTTTAATAAAATATTTTTCATATTATGTTTTTAAAAAATAATCTAAATAATCTAAAAAGTAAAATTAATATAAATTTTTAAATATACATATACATATAAATTATATAAATAACTTTTATAAATTTTTAAAGTTAAATATTTTGAAAAAAAAGAAGAAATTTTATGTTTAAAAAATCTTTGTTATTATATTCTTAAGAATAATTTTGAAACTATATACATAAAAAAAACCTATTTTAAGTTAACAGACAATGTTGTGTATCATTACGTTAGTTTCATAATGTCATATTACTAGTAATATTAATATTATAAATAATATTCTAATAGTAGAATTTTATTTGTTTAATATTTTACTCTTTTTAATAATTATTAAGAAAATATTTAGAAAAGAATGATTATAAGATAATTTTTTTATCTATTTTAAAATTTCCAGTATTATTTATATTCAAAATTGTTCTTTTATTTGGATAATTGAAACAATATAAGAACAAAATATTAAAATAATTAATTATAACATATTAATTAACAAAATTTAATTAATTCAAATAAAATTTAAAATAAACAAAATATATTATTATTTTAAAAAAACTTTTAATCAAAGCAAAAATCTATAATATACATCATAGTATAAGAAAAGTTTATTATAACTATGTTAAAATAAAATATTTTAAGTAATAGGAGTTACCATCTATTTTATCTAGAATTACCTTGCATCCAATTTCGTCACGTCTATCAGGACAATCGAAATCACCGTCACATCTCCATTGAGATGTTATACAATAATTATCTGAACAAGCGAATTCCGATGGACTACAGGTAACTGGTTTGCAATCTTTTTCGTCACTGCCATCGCCACAATCATCATCACTGTCACATATCCACGTTTTCTGAATGCAATGCTTGTTTGCGCAAGTAAATTCATCAGATCGACAGGTATCATCTAGAGAAAATATGTTTTATGAGAATATAAAATAAACATGATATAATAAAAACAATTACTTGTATTCAACGATCATTTATATTTTTTAATATGAAAGTTAAATTTAAATATAAAATCTTAATAAAAATCTTATAGAAATTTAAATAGAAATTGAAAGAAGCATTTTAGTTTCATTAGTTTAAATATTATCTTTGAATCAAATTCTTTAGATAAAATATCTAATGTTGAATTAACTATTTTTTGATTGTAATGAAATTGCCTTTGAAATTATTAATTTAATAATATTTGTAATTTATATTATCTTAATGAATTTTCTATGTTCTTTGTTATTAAGAAAAATAATAATTCAATTATTAAATTAATTATTATTGTTAAAATGCTTCACTTGAAAGAACTCTGAATAATCACTTTAATAAAAATATTTATATATTTTAATATTAAAATATAATATTGCTACTAATAAAATATATGTACTATACTTCACTTGTACTGTTGTTATTTATATAATATATATATAATATATATAATATAATATAAATAAATATTTATGTTATTATTTCCTGTATTTGTTTCATTTTTGACAAAGTTATAATTACAATATTTTATTAAATCCTTCATATTCTTTCTTTCTTTTATATTCTTTCTTTTATGATTATATTTTTTAAATCACAAACTATCTTAAAATAATAACTAATTAACTAATTAACTTAAAATTTAGAAATATTATTATAAATACAAATATGTACAAGCACATACAGTATATATATATATTATAAATATTTAAATAATTTTTAAGTTTTAAATAATTTAAGAATTATTGTGCATATTTGAAGAATTTACTCTATCTAATAAAAAAATTCGATATCCTATTATTTTTAATAAAATAAAATTTAATTACACGCTAATTGGAATCATTTAAAATGTTTTATTTTAAAACATTTTAAACATTTTAAACATTTTTTTTTAAATAAATTTTAAACGAATTTTTTTTTTTATGAAGTAAAATTATATGCAAATAAATTTTTTTCTTATTTGTCAGAATAATTTTAGCACGGAAAGAATTTAATTTTATAAAAAAGTTTAATGTAAGACAGAAATATTTATATTTTTGCAATTCGCTAAGATTTCATGATTTAAAATAAAATAAAATATTACATTTTTCAATTTAATAAAATAGTTCGAGTTTTTTATAATTTTATCTTTATTTCTGTAAAAATAAAAACTTATTTAAGATTCAATGATTTGTAAGAAATTCAATGTAAATTATTAATATGCTTCTTTCGTTTATTCTTATATATGACATTCAATTACACTATAGAGTCTTATTAAAAGTTTTAGATCATCATTAATATATTATACAATTATATAATTTCTATAAATAATTTTAAATAATATATTATTAATAATTTTTTAAACTATATTTTAATAAATAAAAAATATTTTTACATTTATTATTAAAAATATAAATATATCTTTAATTTTTATCTTTAAGATTTTTTCTATTGTAATTTCTTTATCATTAGAATAAATAATAATATTAAAATAAAACTTTGTACATAAATTTTAAATTTTAATACATATGAAATTATTTCAAATAAACCAAAAAAAAAGATATAATCCAATTTTAAAATATTGAAAACAAAATAGAAAAAATAATATATTCATTAAAAATTTATTCAACACTATTGTTAAATGATCTTGACACATAAATATATAGATGTTTTTTAAAAGATGACATTAAAATTGAAATATCACATATCATAATATCTTCCTTATTTATAGAAACGAAAAATGGTTATATTTGATGAATGGTCTAAAACTTTTGCATTCATTGTCATTGTCATTGTAGATATTTTCTAACATTTTCTAAAGAATTCTAATAATAAAGAAAAAAATTACTTAATATTTAAACATTATATAATATTTAAAAAAACACATTACTATTTAAAAACACAAAAATATATACAATATTTTTATTTGAACATTCATAGGACAAATATTAAAACAAAAATTCAGAATGGCATACATAAACATTGATTTTTCGTTCGATTATTCAATTTAATTTTTTTTCTTTTTTTTTTTTGTTACTGTCATATTTCATAGACTAAATTATGGAAGTGTATTTACATTTTCGAGAAAATATAATGGAAGAAATAAATTTCTTAGCATAGTCGTGTTATTATTCTCTTGATCAACGACAAACAAATATTACTTGTTTGTTCGTTACTTATAAATTAAAGATTCAAATTGTAAGTACGTGACTTTTAGTATGCAATTATTTCGATGGACGAACGAAAAATCGACTATTTCAATACTCATATAATATTAATCATTCCCATTCAAATTAAAAAACTGTGAAATTGTCTACAACAATAAGTATGATTATTTAAATAAAACTTTTCATCATTTTCAACTCTTTGTGGTTTTTGGTATGAAATTTTTTATTTCTAAAAATAATTTTTGAAAATAATTTTTATAATTCAAATTTTATTATTTATTTTAAATTTTTTACTATTGCACTTTATTATTCCGTTTAATATTTAGTGAACAGTGTTCGATATTTTACTTAAATAGTATATAATTAATAAGATAGTTTCAAAATACTATTCATATTTTGAATATTTTTATGTTCTTATAATCGATAATATATTTAAGTTGATTCCTTTTAAAAAATTTTATTCAATTAAATTATAACGCAAACAAATATTTTTTACATAATAATCTTTCGTTAAAACAAATTAGATATTTGATTTTTCATTGTTTCTTTATTTTTATTAAAAATTAAAAATAATTTCAAATATTTAATTTAATAAAAAAAAAGAATAATGATGTAAGATAAGTAAGAGAATTTTTAAATATCCCAAAATTATTAAAGATCTGTTGAGAAAAGAAAAATAATTTATGATTCGATATGAATGATATGGTTTATTTAAGAAAAAATTAAGAAGGATTAAAATTGAAAATGAAATAAAATTTCGAATGGAATAGAATGTCATATCTAAAATATCAATATATATATATATATATATATTAATATTTAGATATGTATATATATAGTATATATATATATGTAGAATCTTGAAAGATTAATTTTTTTTATGATTATATATTTTACATTATGTTACATGTATTATAAAATTTTTAATTTCAAAATCAATATTTTTTTCAAATATTGAAAATATTGAAAAAATTTATTCTTGTATTACTTTACAATTTTTTTAATTTCTCCTATATCACTGATAATTAATTATGCATGTAGTAATTATTTTAATAATTAAGTAATTTTAATAATTTTAATAATTAAGTAATTATTATTTAATTAAATAATTATTTTGACACAAAGAGTTGATGATAATATTTTTCATTGAAAAATTTTTTTATTGAAAAAAATGAAAAAAAATAAAGAGAAATAACTACGGATACAATATGAACATACTAATCAAAAATATGAAAAATTATAATGAAGAAAAATTAATGACATAGTTCAACGAAAAATCTTGGAAATATATTGTAGTTTGTACAACAT
>NW_006263636.1:11872-12305 GCF_000469605.1 Apis dorsata | reverse complement strand
GCTTCGAAGATTTAATTATTTAAATTTTTTCAGAAAAACGAAGTGCTTTTCAAAAAGAAAAAAAAGTTTTAATAATAAATTTGTTCCGGTATGATTCAATGTTATTCTACGATAAAGGAAATTATTTATTTGCATAATTTTTTTTTCGCAATAATATTTTAAGTTTCATCGACAAATCTCTTGAGATCTCTCAAATAATAGAAGAAAAGAATAAAATATAATATAAATATATATAAAATTATGGTATTTATAAAATATTATTTTATTTAAATTACTATTAATTATAATTATATATATATATTATATTAATAATTAATTATAATTATATATAACATATATATAATATATAATACAAATATATAAATATATAATATATTTATTATATAAATATATAATACAAATTATTATTATAATAGTAATTTAATTATAATTA
>NW_006263636.1:9940-11852 GCF_000469605.1 Apis dorsata | reverse complement strand
TTACAATTATTATAATTAATTCATTTTTTCTTTTTTTGTATAATCTTTATCTTTCTTTTTTAATTTAACATTTTGTTATGAAAATATTTTATGAAAAAAAAATTGTATAATTTTTTTTATGATATAAAACTATTTATTAAATTTCCTTTATGATTTTTATTTATATATAAAAAGACTGAATTTTCATTAACAAAGAAATTGATAATATCTTTAATAATATCTTTAATAATAACTTTTATATTACTTTATTTACTATAGTAGTATTTTTAAAATAGTATTTTTAAAATAAAGAAATAAAAAAAATGTTGGAATATAATTGAAAAATTGAAAAGGAAATAGTATTATTTAAGATTCAGCATGTTAAGGGAGATTAATTTAAAAAGAATGATTCTCATAATGATAATAATTACATTTAGAATAAAAGATAGCGAAGATGCCGCAATATCTGATTTACATTGTGAAACTTACATGCGACAATTATTAATTAAAAAATAGCATACAACGTGCAACCAAGCATATGGAATTCCGTATTAATCATTAAAATACAAAAGTTAAATAGCAATAACATCTCAATTATTGCTTTCATGTTTTCATGCAATTATTATAATTAATTCATTTTTTTCTTTTTTCGTATAATCTTTATCTTTTTTCATGCACTTTAGCAATTTTAATTTGTTTTTAAATTTTTCTTTGATTCAATATTTACAAATTTATTATTCTCAAAAAATTTATAATAATTAGAAAATATTAATTTCTTTAAAAAGAATTTTTAAAGATATATATATCTGTTTTATAAAGCATATTTTGATTGTTTATTTATAAAAAATCAAATATATAAATCCAAATATTCATCATAAATTGTGTATACTGTGTATAATAATTTCATCAATTGTAAACTTTTCGTTATTTCTGAATAAATAGAGATCACTTTTTCAAATATTAATTTATTCTAGATATAGAAATATTTAAAATTTTAATAAATGAAGAAATAGAATAGAAAAATTATGTAATAATAAATTATTAAGCATGAAAAAATTAAGTACATTTATCTTATGAAATAATAAGGCAAAAATAAAAATAACAACTTGATAAATAAATCATTGTATTATATTATAGATATTTAATAAATTAAGTTATATAATTAAAATTATAAATTATTGGTTATTTATTATCTAAATTTAATATTTATTTATTTATAATATTTATAGTACTTATCTATAATATACGATTTATTAAAAAAATAATTTTTCTAAACTTTTTTCTATTATTGTATATTTTATTTAATTTTTTATTTTATATGTAAGTATTTTTTACAATAAAATATTAAGAATATGAATATTTACTAACATAAATTTAATAGAATTTATTTTTTCAAGTAGCAAAAAATAACAAAATAAAAAAAATAGAACAAAAATAATAAAAATTTTTTAATTTGACAAAAATTGCACAGAATAAAAAAAGAAGGGAAGCATGCTCATCATGAAGTCTGCCATATATATTTTAACTCTTGACTGAATAAAATATATGTTATTATATATAAATTGAGATCAATTTGATCCTGATGAAACAAGTTTGCAAAATATGTATTTTAATTGAAATATGTAACATTTACATTAATATCAGTTTAACTTATTAAAAAAATTTCGAAAATAGTTAAACGATTAATTTAACTTTTTCTTACATACATTACATATTTTATAATTTAATACATAAAATAAATTTAACACATCAAATTTAATATTACAAATCAAAAATAAAATATCAAAGCAAAGAATTTCATTCAAGTCAAATATATTATATGTTATATGTTAAAAATATATTAGGTTGTTTTAATTCGTTTTAATTATAATCTATCAATCATGAGTTAAAGAACTTAACACATTGATTGCCAATTTTATTTACTTAGTTTAAG
>NW_006263636.1:9383-9770 GCF_000469605.1 Apis dorsata | reverse complement strand
TTTTACAATAAATAATATACTTTAGAATCATTTTACAATAAATAATATACTTTAGAATCATTTATTTCCGATCTTGTTTACTTCATTCATAAAATGCAGGCTAATATAGTTGATAATACGATATAATATATTATATTATCCATAATAGATTTAATTATTAGATAAATAAAATATTTAGCAATGATTGTTTGATTATTGATTGATAGTTGTTAAATTAAAATATTAGATTATAAAACATTTTCTATGATTAAATGGCAATATTTGATATTTTTAATTTTTATAATTACTGATAAATATTTAGTAATATTTAATATTCATTAGTAAATTTCGATTTATAAGTTTTGTTAAAAAATATTTATATTATTATATTATTATATATATTATTAT
>NW_006263636.1:6854-8992 GCF_000469605.1 Apis dorsata | reverse complement strand
ATATTATTATAATATTTAATAAGATTATTTTTAATAAATTTAATTATAACTTTTTAAAAAAATATTATATAATCTTTAAAATACTTTAAAATGTTTTAAATTACAAAGATAAAATACTTCATATTGAATTTCATTTTAAATTTCAAATTAAAAATAAAATGTGTGTGTATGCGCGTATGTGTTTTATTATACTGTATTTATTTCTTTGTATGATCCTGAAAATATTTCATTCAACAATAGAATAGAATTCAAAGTATAAATATATATAGAAAAATAATAATAATAATGGAAATAATAATATTAGCAATTTAAATTTATTATCTATGCAATATAACATAATATTTTATTATAAACACATGAAATACTTTTGAAATGTTTTTGATATATTATATAATTAATATATACTAGAAAATAATAAATTTATATTTTTTGCCAAAAAAAATTTTAAATTTCAATATTTATAATTGAATCGGAAGTATAATTAATAATTTGAATTAATCTTAATTTAAGAATACTTCATTTCAATTTTATATATTTTTTTATTTCACATTTTTTGTATTTCACATAATGAAGATTATGTAAAATGATATTTATTTTTCGCAACCAAACAATTCAAGTTGCAGAGACTTAAATAGAAATATATGTGAATTAGTTATATTTTCAAATAATAAAAAAAAATTGTTTCTTTTATTTTTTTCTCCATTTTTCTTAATTAATCATCAAAATATTATTTTAAATATTATTATAAATTCATTTACATATATCTAATCTTTATTATTGACATTCTTTATTACATATACTTATTTATGCAATTTTTTATTTAATAATAATTAATATTTCTATTTTTAAATGATATTTATAAAATAAGAATTAATTATTATTTTATCATTTCATCATTATCATTTTATTTCTATTAAGATTTAAAAATTTCTAGTGAAAGATTTTTTTTAAGATTTAAAAAGAAAAATGATATAATATAATATAAAAAAAAATGAAATTTAAAATAATAATTCAAACAACAAATTGGCAATCAATGTGTAAAGAGAAAAAATGTTATATGAATAAGCATAAGTAAAATAACCCCCGTGCAGAATCTTACTACACTCAGCCTCGTCTGAACCGTCCGAACAGTCTTGATGGCCGTCGCACATCCATGCGAGTGCCACACACTCGCCATTCCCAGAGTGACACGTGAACTGATCCGCCGTGCAATTCTTCATCCCTATAAGATGACAATCGATTGGATCTCGTTTTTTCATTTTGTAACAAAGTGCCAACCATACCAATTATGGTTATAGATCCCATGTTGCTTTCTGTTGTACGTATGCACAATTTGACGAGCTTTATTTTTGTCAAGTGTATGCACATTCTCAAGAATTATCTCAAGAACCTACAAATTGCATCCCTGAGATCAACTACATATTAAATACATAAAAAAAAATTTTTTACGCAATTTAAATACGTTCTAATATTTTATACATCATTTATGAAATAAAATCACATTTTGAAAAATTTTCCTTCATTCTTTAATCTGATGAATGCATAACTAAAACATGTTGAACTTAAATTTAGGTTTCATTATTTTACGTTGATAATTAGTATTTCGATAGTCAATATTTTATTGTTAAGACTGTTTTATTTTCATATTATTAGGTTTCATATAATAAGGTATTTAGTAGGTATTTAGTATATAATAGTATCAAAGAAAAAAATATTGTATGTACAAAATATTTTTCATAAAATATTAAAAAAATATTTTGTAAAACATTAAAAACATACAGAAAAATAAAAAATATTAAATACAAGATTTATAAATCTGTTTGTTTAACCAATTTAATTTATTTATTTTTTTTTAGAAAAAAGAAATATTAAAAAAATAAAAAGGAAGAATATACGAAATAATGAATAAATAATAATTATAGATAACAAGAATAAAAAATAAAATATTTCTGAAATAATGAGTTGATATATATTAAAACGAACAATTTTTTAAAAAACAAATTTAATTAAATAATATATATATTATTATAATATTATATAAATAGAAAAATTATAAATTAAAAAAATAAAATTTTGTTATAAATTATGAATAAATTATTTTATGATATCTTTAATTTATCTGCAGATTCTTTTATTAA
>NW_006263636.1:4379-6220 GCF_000469605.1 Apis dorsata | reverse complement strand
TTTTTTTTTTTTTGCTACTCTCATATAATAACATTCGATATTCTTTTTCAAATGCTTATAATTTTATCGAATATCATTTATGATCATATATATTTCTATTAAATTAAATTACATTAAATTATATTAAATTACAATTCAAAAATAATATATATGTATATATAATATATATGTTTATACTAAAATTAAAGAAAATTTAACTAGGATAAAGTAAAATAATTTTAATTTGAGAACATATAAAAATTTTATCTTTTTTATCTATTTAAGTATCTACATATTATATTAGTTTAACATAACATTTTTTGAATATTATATATGTATTTTTATTTTTTTTAAATATTAATCAACGATTTTTCACTGTAGATCAGCGAAATATTAAAACCAAATAAAATGAAAACATTTCTAAAAATTAGAATGGAAACATTTCATCATTTTATTAAGCTTATATGAAATAATTTAATAAAAACATACGATTAGTAGTAGTAAAAAAAAATATATGGTTAAGAAAGTAAAAAAATTTACAAATTTTATGATTCTTATAAAACTTAGAAAACTTCGAAATGCGGAATTCAAAATTGATATTTATTTTTTTCTAACAATTTATTTTCTTTCAATATCTTAATCACGATTTTTCTTTAATAGAAAAAAAAAAAATTCAATAATTTGAAGGATGCAATTTGCGATTTCAAAACCGAGTTCCAAGATTCTCTTTCCTTTTTTTCTTTTAACGTGTATAATTCCTCCTTATCGAGTGTGTTCCGTAGTTTTTTCTTTTTTTCATTCTTTTTCTCTTTAGTTCCTTGTTGATTCCAACAATCAACCTTAGAACTTATCGATAACTTACTGCCACAATTTTTCTCGTCCATCCCATCTGTGCAGTCGCGATGAAAATCACAGAGCCAATTTTTCGGTATGCAGTCCCCTGGGCTGCACTCGAACTCCGTTTCACTGCATGATTCCGATCCTTTCGATAGCAATCGCTTTATCATTTTTCATTCGATAACAATTCGAGACATGTCACGCACGAATAAACCAAATAAACCAAAGTTCGCAAAAGATTTATCAGTGACATAAATTTATTATATTGGTATATCGCGATATTAAACTGGGATTCGAATAATCCTGTTTCTCATATTGTGAGTTTTTAGGAAAAATATAGTTTTTTCATAATTTTTCTTTTTATTTTCATTCTTTCTTTTTTTAAAGGAAGATTACTTTTGTGTCTTTTCTTTTCTATATCTTTTTTATTTTTTTTATTTTTTTTCTTTGAGATTTATGAAATTTTTGTTTAACTAATTTTGATGTAATATGTGATGATATTTGTAGCACACTTTGGCAATTCAAATAACATGAAAAAAGAAATATATAAAAATATCAATATTATATTTTTCATTAATATGATTTCAGATAATATCAGATTATATAAAAACCTTATAGTATATAAACGATGCATAAAATATCTTTCCAATAATGTTTTTGTAATAAAATTTTTTCATTATTAAATATTAATATATATTTTGTATGAAATATTAATTCTCTATTCATTTTTTGATATATTTTTTTCAATTTTTAAACATAAAATTATTTAAAATATCTAGATTGTTTGAAAAGTATTTTATAATAATAAATTTTTTCAATTTTTGAAAAATTTATTATTCTGTTATCAATAAAAAAACAAAATAAAATGAAAATAAACTATATATAAATAATGATGATTTATTTATTTATTATATTATTTATTTTATTTTGGAAATTATAAAAATATTATAAAAAATAAAATGCGTGACATATATCTTAAAATAAGAAAAATCAATGAATTTTCTAAGAATATTTAGAGATATATA
>NW_006263636.1:2114-3786 GCF_000469605.1 Apis dorsata | reverse complement strand
TATATGTATATAATATATATAATATATATTTTATAATAGTCGAAATAATAATAATATTAAATCGAATAATTAAAAGTTTCATTAATATTTTATAAACTAAGAAATTTCCAAAATTAAAATTTTATATTTATATTTAGAATTTTTTACCTTCTAAATGTCATGCTGATTCCTTAGTGATGTTATATGGAACTATAGTCTAATTATATTTTTAGAAATTGATTAAAAATATTAATTTTTAATTTCTTGAAATTAATTATTTTTTTTTATTAATTATTTTTAAAGAAAAAATAGAATTCTCTTATCAATACGACTTGACAAAAATTATTTCTTTGCTGTTTATCGAAAGGCACATAAAGAAGTTTGATATTGATTCTTAATTATTAATAAGTATTTTATCATATTGAATTATATATTAAAGTATTGAAGTATTTTATCATTGAATGTCATTCATGAACAGAAAAAATTATTACCAGTGCTAAACTTATAAAATAATAGAATAAAAAGCAACTAAATATATGAATATCAATATATGAATATCAATAATATATGAATATCAAATTAATAGAATTCCATTTTATATGATACAATTATTATATAAATTCAAATGATATAATTTTTTATTATTGCTGCTAATTTATCTAAGCAATTTTTCATGTCACTATCGCGTTATATTTCTTCCATTACAAAGTCGATATGATTTCACTTGCAATTTCAAAACGAGATTAATACTTTACGTCATTAGCAGATTAAGAAATTTTATATATAGCAGATTTTATACATTTGGCGTATTAGAAGATTTATAAATTCTATGGAAGAAATAATGATTTAAATGTACAATATACAATTTTAATGATATATTATATCTATTATTATTAGCTCCAATCCATTCGTGGAGTTATAGTATATAGTAATAAAATTGATTATAAAATTCATTGTTAACAAAGTTCTATTTTAAACAGATCAAGAATAAAATTCGTATACTAAAGAAAGTTTATGTTGTCACTGAATAGATTTAGAGGTTTTATTAATTCTAGATTACAAAATTCAAATGCGTTCTAATAATTCAATAAATTCATAATTGAATTGTTCTAATAGTTCAATAGGTAAAAATATTTTGTAATTCAAGAATTCAAACACGTTCTAATAATTCAATAATTCAAATTGTTTTAATAAATTCAATAGATTCTAATTTTTCTCGAATTTTTCAAATGCCCTTTCCACGTTAATATCGTGAAATCACGGATTTTTAATGGCATATTGATACCATTCAATCCAGTTCCTTTTAATTAATTAAAATTAATTTAAGCAATACCTTCCAATCTAAGAAAAATTTCTAACATTAAATTAAGGGGCTATGTCACTCATAGTCTATTTCCGAAAAATTAATGCAAATATTTATAATAATTTTTTTTAAATAAAATGATACTAATTGCTATTGAAATATAACTGAAAAATATCATTTTAAGACCACATTCCAGCTATATTGAAGTTTTCTAAAAAAATAATAAAAACAATTTCAAGAATCTTTTAAATTCTTCTTTTAAAAACTATCCTCATATAACATCATCTTGTATCATCTGTTCAATAATTAAAAAAATATTTTAACAATTATATAATTATATCATATATTACATTATATTATATATAATATAATATATATATAATATAATAT
>NW_006263636.1:0-882 GCF_000469605.1 Apis dorsata | reverse complement strand
GATTTTGATAATAATGTCACATTTAAATTCGAATTAGGTATGAAAGGATCTTCTGTCCTTGTTCCATTATAAATAGTTTTTTCTGTTGTTTTTCATATATACAATATAAATACTTGATATTTATAAAATATATTATAAAATATATAAATTATAAAATATAATATGTAAAATGTAATACATAATAATAATATACGTACATTTAATATAATATTTAATGTATAAACATAAAAATGATACAATTTTTTAAAAAAATTTTGTTCCTATTTTCGATTTAATATTCTTTTAAATATTCTTAAACAAAGCATATTTGAAAAAAAATGTATTTCTTATTAAGATATGCATAAATCTATATTATTTTTAATTCCAATTTATTAATTTCTTATTAATTCGGACAACAAATATGAAAAATTTATCAATGATTCTTTGATTTATTAATATGTTAGAAATATTTTAAGATGCAACAAGACGGAGTTATGTAAATTTAATCGAATAACGAAAATGCAATCAATTATAATTATTTATAAATAGATGAGGCGAAGAGATTCGATAACAAGCTAAAAAATTATATTATACCATCTGTTGATCAATTGATTCATCTAATCAAAACGTTTAGCTCTATTTGTAGATCTCATTAAAACAAATGAAAACTAATTCATTGAAAGAAAAGAATATTTAGAATGTTTCGTGATTTCTTTCTTTATTTTTATTTTATTTTTCATTGTTATCTTATTATTTCTTTTATTGTTATTTCTTCTTTATTTAAGAATTTTACATGAAAATTAATATAAGAAGAAAATCTATATAAATCTATATAATCTTGTAAAATTAAAATATATTATAATTCTTATATATATATATATAATTTTTAAATTTTTATGATTA
>NW_006263635.1:276514-278752 GCF_000469605.1 Apis dorsata | reverse complement strand
GGGGGGGGGGGAGGGTGCAATAAAATTCAGGGGATCGCGTTGCGTCGGGTTGGGTGGGTGGCGACTCGAGAGTACTACGTGCTCGAGGGTGCGCATCGACCCCGGCTCGCGTTGTAATGTTTACATTTGATATTAATTTCCCCGATGTTTGCCGAATCGTTCGAAACGCCCGATTCGTTGCGTTATTTTAATTAATTATTTTAATGGATCGCGCCGTTAATGAGGGGCCACGTGAGTGTATGTGTACGTTTTATATAACAGGTTTCAGTTTTTGCGTGATTCTTTTAAATTGATTTTTCGTTACCTCCTGGTATCGGGTTGAACGTGCTGCCCGCGGATTCGTTGCCTTGGAATTAGATTACATTCGTGTATATATATATATATATATATAGTTAGGTTTGTATAATAGAATTTTAACGAAACGAAATAACAAACGGAGAGATGTTTGGATTAGAACGCAAACGTTACAAATCGGTAGAGATTTTTAGAATTTTAAACTCCGAACACCATACCTTATCGGATCGGGGAAATTGCAATTGTGATTATAAAATTACTTTGTAAAATAATTATAACCCTTTCGATTAACCTTTCGCGCCATCGATTTTACGTAACCTGACACTTTTTCGGGATACCAATATACATCTATGCTCGTCGATCTCCCCCCCTCGTTACCCTCGAGAAACACTTGCGTCCTATTGCTCCTCTCTTCGCTACTATAATGTCCCTCGATCGAGAGGAAAGAAAGAGAAGGGGAAGGCAAGGAGGAATAGAAAAGAGCAAACGCGACGAGGGAGCAGTTTCCGGGAGAGAAGTCAGCGTTCGTACAAAATAGAAAGTGAATCTCCATCCCTTCGACGTCCCCTGCCAGCCAGAAGAGAGGGATGGAGGGAGGAAGAAACCCCTTGAAAATCAAATGTATAGCGCGACCAGTTCACGTATCCATTACCTTCCTCGGCCCCCCTCCCGCATCCGCAAACACGTGACCCTTTTCCACTCCCCGTGATACACCCTTGGCGCGCGCTCCCCTCGGCGGATCCCTACCCCCCGCGGCAGCCAATCGCATTAAATGGAACGAGAGGGGGGGGTGGTGGTCGTCGAGTCATGTTTTCTTAATTCCATAGTGACGCCACGTAAAGCCTTAGGCGCACCAGACACACCGTGCACTTTCCGCGATCGAAATCGCGCCTCGCGTGTTCCAATGAATTTTTAATTCCTATCTTTATCGGCGGATCGGCTTTAGAGAATGAGAGAGAGGGAGGGAGGGTATCGGCCGCCTATCGTGGATCATCATCCTTGAGCTCGTATATACCCGAGCCCAGGCAGTTTGAATTTTTTTTTTTCTCCCCCTCGAGGCGTCGATCCGCCTCGCGATTTTGGATCTCGTTTGGGATTTGCGACGTGTATCGTAATAAATTTTTCCTAGTGGTTCTTGGTGGACACGTGAAATTGAGAATTGATTTTATTCGGATCAATTTTTCGAAAAGTGAATATTACAAATTTGATTTCTTTTTATTATCCGATCTTTATAAAATAGTTTCGAACAGTTTTATTCTATTGTATTATATTATTCGATTTTACTTTAATTTAAAACGAACACATCGATTTACAAAATTATATATCCCTCGATCGAGAGGAAAGAAAGAGAAATACGAGCGCTTGAGAAAAAGAGCGAGATAAGAGTAAAGATTTAAAACAAAACTTGCACGCGAAAAGCATCGGCGACTCGATACCCCATCTTCTTCTCGCCCCGTCCCGTTCGAGGGTGGATCTTGGAAACGAGGGCGAAGTTCATTATCCACTGTCGAGGGGGAGAAGGGGGAGGAGAGAACCAGTGATCCTTGCCACGAAGGCGGCCAGCTTGACAGTAATTAATAATCGTCGCGCGACGTGGTTGGTTTGCTGGTTGGCTGGTTGGCTGACTGTCGGTGTTCACGGAGGTTAAATTCCGGGGGTTAGAGGGTGAGGTGGAGAAGTAAGGTGGCGGTCGAGAGTCGCGCTAGTTGCGCAGAGAGAGATGGAGAGAGCGAGCGTAGCACTAGTGGGAGGGGAGGTAGGGGTTAGAACAAGGGGTTCTAGAGAGTGGGGGGAGGGATGAGCCTGATGAGGCTGTTGATACAATCACGCGGGCGCAGCCGGGGAGAATGAGACAGAGAGAGAGAGTTGAAGCGTTGCTCTGCTCTCTCCTCTCGTAGCAAGAGAGAAACCGTAAGCGTGGAAGCCGAGTAGGGTTGGCGCGGT
>NW_006263635.1:273000-276499 GCF_000469605.1 Apis dorsata | reverse complement strand
TTACCAACCCTTGCCAACATCCGGCAAGCCGACATTACCACCCCCGTCCAAGCCCGCGCCTGAGCGCGGCGTTAACTGTGTGTATGTTCAACACGCGATCTCGTGTCACTCCCTACTCCCACGGTAGACTTACACACGTGCACACATATATATATATATATACAAGCACGTACATGAAGGAGAAAGAGGGACGGCGAATGCGAACGGGGAAAGAGGAAGAGAAAGAGAGAGAGAGAGATGTATACACGTGGAATGGGATAACAGACGAGGCACAGACGGAAATGCACAGAGGGGATGAGCGAGTGGTGTGGTATACAGTGGCAGGCCGCGTCGGTATTCTCTCTCTCTCTCTCTGACGAGATACTGGATCACCCACCCCCTCCCACCTCCGCGCGCGTAGAACTCGAACATGCTGTCACAGAGGCGTCGAGCACCTGTTTCCTCGAAATTGACACGTTGCCATCCCACGGCCGACACGCCCACCATCGACGTCCACGTCAACCGAGTGAATCGCGATCATCCCCTGTCGGCGATCCATCCTGCCTCGTCGTCGTCCTCGTTGTCCTGCCCGTTGTTGTTGTCGTCGACCTCGTCGTCGTCATTGCCCGTCCGCGCCCGTCCGTCCTTTGATCGTGTCCGTCGGTTACAGCGCGGTTTCCGGTTGTCGTGTTATGAGCTTTCGAACGGTAAACAAAAATTCCGCCCCCCTCCCTCCTCCCCTTATCCCGTGTCGTTTGCTATTTTCATTCCTCTTTTTATTTTCCTTTCCTCCATCTCCCTCTACTCCACTTTTTCATCAATTTTATTCCCCCTCCCGGAAAAATATATATTTTAGAAAAAACGTATGCGCGCGCGCGCGTATTTTCCTTCTTTTTCATCGTTCCGTCTTCGGGCTACTGTTTTTTTTCCCGGCCAAGCGGAACCAGGAGGAGGAGGGAGGAGAGAGAGAGGATTTCACAGGTGGAAGGGAAGATAGGATCGTTAACGACACCGCGCGATACAACGATAAGTCCCTCCCCCCCGTCCCTATGCAAATGGTCGTAATTACAAGCGACGAGCGGGCTGCTCGGTTATCATTTTAACGTTTAATTGCTCGATCCCGCGCGACAAATAAATACGTGTATGCCACGTGTATGGAAGGCGGGTTGGTGGTGGTGGTGGTGGTGGTGGCCGCTTCGGTAATTATCGTGATCCGAGGTCCTCTGTTTATCGCGGCACGGAGCTTCTTCGAAAATGAATTTCCGGACGGTGTTGCTGTGCACGGCCATTAATTTGGACGTGGCGGGATTCGAGCCTACGGTTCGTTCCTACGGACGCGCAATAATTATGCAAATAGACGACGGAACGGCCGCGCGATTGTTTCGTCTGATTCGAGCGAGGGAGAGGGGGGCCTCGAATAAGCCGGTGGAGAACACCGGTTTAATAATTTATTTCGTTTCTCGCGGCACAGAGAGAGAAAGAGAGAGGTAGATAGATAGATAGAGAGAGATAACCGCGTCTTTTCGCGGCGCGTGCGCCCCTCCGTCCACGTTTGATAAATTCTCGTTAAATAATGCGACCACCCGATCGCGAGTAATTTAATTTGCGAGATAATATCCTCGCATTAACGAGGCCGTCAAAGCGGAAACAGTCGGAGATCCGGGGCTGGCATTTTCGACGCGTCGAGCGGAAAGAAAGAGAGAGAGAGAGAGAGAGAGAGAGAAAGGGAGGGAGAGAATGAAGCCCATCCCGGTCACGTTCAGTCATAGTCATCGTCGAACGACGGTTCGTGTCCCCCTCGTCACGAAAGCGATAGAAGTTGGAAAAACGGGCTCGCTGGAGGGAGAGGGAGGTGAAGAGAGGGGGGGTTAACGATCGTGTTGAGGTCAGTCGATAAAAATAAAGCGTGTCGCCCCGCGCTCTCTAAAATTAACGACGTGTGGACGTGGAATATGCCAACGGGGCTATGAAACTTTTATGGGGGAGTAAACCTGGATATTCGAAGCTTTCTCTCTCTCTCTCTCTCTCTCTTTCTTTCTTTCTTTCTTTCTTTCTTTCTCTCTCCCCCTCGAGTCGAGTGTGCCGTGCGGATCGCCAAGCTACTAGGAGCTTGGGATGGGATGGGAAATCGCGAAACCAACGAGCATCGCGAGACTTCTCGTTTTCCAAGTCTTTTTCTTCTCCTCCCTGTCCTCTCCTCCTCTGTTCTGTCACGATATCCCCGGGAATTGATGCGACCTTCGAGAAACAAGGGGTTTGTCTTATCGATCTTTCGTAAGAATTCTTTATCGTTTAATGCGGTTGTAAGAATTTTTCGAGATGTATCTTCTTCTACTTTTTTTTTTTTCGCACGTTTTTTCGTTTCGTAATAACGGTAATGGAAATTAGAATAAGAGGAATGATCGATAAATCGATTTTTATTCGTTTTCTGTTTTTTTTTTGTATCTGTCAGTAGTCGGATAATAGGTAAAGGGGAATGATATGAATTGGAAATGGAAAGACGAAGAGAGGGAAAATTGGAATGGTGAAAGAGATAATAATTTTAATCCTGTAATTATATATTTTGTTTCTTTTTTCTTTTTTTATTAAAATGGGATTTTTTTGAATTCCATACGATTGTTATTTCTATAAAAATTTTAAAGAAATTCACTAGATGTATGTTTTCATCTACAATGTTGTACATTAACGGTAATTAATGTTTCATCAATTCGGCCAACGAATTCAACTTTGACATCGCCCTCCTGTAAAAATTAGGAAATACGTTCGACAATGTTCGAAGCGTCAAAATTTCGAATATCGTGTTTACCGTGGAATGATTTGTCATCGTTGCAGATCGCAATCAGGTGGAGCAAACGAAGAGGGTAAATTCAATAGGGGTTAGGTTATTTGTACTTGCTCCCCTTGCGGCTGCTGAACAGATGTAGTTACCGTCGCATGTAATCATGCAGGTTTTCTGCATGGCTTGTCGCGAACTCGTGAGAGATTAGTGGAAATTCTGGGTGAAAAAATTGAATTGACGTTTGAAGGCAGGTATACAACGATGGGAAATATATACGAGAACGTATAACGAGAAGATTAATACCAATTATCGTTGTGATTAGATTCGGTGGAATAGAATCTAGAGTGTAGATTGTTACGATCAAAATTAAGTCAATTTCAAGGGAATTATTCGGGTTAATCGATATCGCCAAATTCTAATTATACATTAATGATAATTCCTGAAATAAAAGATTTCGTTCAATGGAGAGCAATAGGATTTTATAGGCAATTTCTTTGTCAATTGTATGAATTTTTGACGAGACGATAAATGCTTTATATGCATTCGATCGCGTCAGGAATAATCTCTGTTTTCACAATCGTGTCATTATTTTGGTTCTTGTCACATATAAACGAGGCGTTCAATTTTTTCTATTTCTATTCCAATTCAATTTATTCCCATTTCTACGTTTTTCGATAAATTTAATTTAGAAGATCTCTTCGTAAAAAGAAGCTTTTATTTTTTTTTTTTTAAATTCATGGA
>NW_006263635.1:262880-272693 GCF_000469605.1 Apis dorsata | reverse complement strand
TTTTTTTTTTCAATGACTATATCAAGAAGGAAAAGTGGATCGCGAAATTTTTTATTTCAATGTATTGCGAAAAATTAAAATTCGTTTCTATATATATATATATATATATTCATAAAAAATTTGAAAATTTATAACAATACTTCCCTTGCGGTTTATTTCTGAAATTCTAATTCCGTTAAATTTCTGTAGTTTATTACCTATTTAATCTTTCGCAATAATTTTAAAAATTTCGACGTTTTCTTACAAATTACACGTCGTAATTCGAATCGAGGAAACAAAAGCAATCGGTTTATCATCGGTTTCGTGTTTCTGCTACATCGTTCCACGATCTGTCCTCACGCAATCCCCATTACACACCGACAAGAAAACAAACCTCGCGATTACGAAACGTCTCTCGATATTCCCGACACATGACAAAGAACCATCTTCCTCGAATCTCCCCTTCGCAATCCGATTTTCTCCAATATAACCCGGATTCCATCCTGAAACGAGTTGGACGATTCGAGAGATCCCTGTGACCGCGATCAATCGACCGAACCGAAGACGAACGAAATTTCGTGAAGATACGTAACGAGATACAAGATTCTCTTCAAAAAGGATCTCCCACACTTTTTTCAAATAGGGTAATCTTCAATCTAAAAATCTGAGGAAACTTTTTTTCATTTATCTCGCCTAAATTAATACAGAATTCCTTTCGACGTTGAATCGCAGAAAATCACGTGGCGTTAAAAACGGAAAAGAAATAACGGGTGTTGTTGTATTATTTGTATTATCAAGACAATAATATCATGGAGCATCCTTCATCTCCTCCATCACCACGATGATCGAACATTTCCTTAATCCCCAATTCCGAGAAAAAGAGTCGAAACACGAGTCGAACTTGAACTACCCCCTCGTAAATTTTCCACCACGTCGAATTATTATCCCGTTATCGGCATCGAGGTGGCACATGTTTCGCGCGAGAGGCGAAATCGCGGTCGTAAAACGGCTGTAAAGCATCCCCCTCCCCCTTCGTACAAGGCTTTTCACGGGTATCAATTCTCGCGGAGGATGATGCTCCTCTCGAAGCTCGGAGCGGAAACGGGTAGTAGGATGCCGTTGGGACGCGCGGTCTGGGCCGGCGAACGCGATAAATCAATCCGGCAGACCATAATCAACGTCGCCGGTGGGTTTGCTTTAATCGTTGATACACGATTGTTCGATATTCTCGTCTCTCTTTCCCCTTCCATCCTCTGTCCTCGTCTCTCTCTCTCTCTCTCTCTGTGTTGCCCACATGCCGGTCTCGTTTCAACAGCGCGATGATTTTCTCTCCTTCCCTCCCTCGTCGTTTTTCTCGCTCGTAGCTCGAGATTGTATAGGGCGAATTTGCATGACACGCACGCGAGAATGCGAAGCGAGCGGCGCCACTGATTGAGAATTAACATAACTGCAACAATTATTGGCAAATTGGTATAACTCGTTTGCGGACCGTGCAACGTATGCGGACGATCGTGCGCGCCTCTTCGGCCCGTCCGCGTCATGTACAACGCGTTTCAGACGCGACGTTAATTGGGAACGAAGTGAACGGAGTAAGTCGGTTTTGGATTGGATTTTAATAGCTTTTGATAGCTAGAGAAAGGTATTGAATTCTTCTACGATAGATTTATTTACGATACATATTTTTCTTTTTTCTAATAAGATGTTTGATAAACAAATTTGGAAACCTATCGAGTTTAATCGAATTAATTTAATATCTCTCCTCGAGCGACGATAAGAGAAAGCCATCTGAATCACACTAGTCCGTAATCCCGACCCGTTTGAAGATTTGAAAATCAAATTTACGATGTCATTCGAGTTCTCAAGATCTCCGATAAAGGAAGCTCCTAAAATTAAAAAGCATAAAACGAAAGGTAGCATGTACAGCCAATTTAAAGTCGTACCATGCGTTTTATATATCCGATAAATTTGTATCGTTGGCAACGACTATTTCCATTCGACAATGTCCCGATCTTCGTATCGATAATTTGGGATTCTGGATCCTTCGTTTCTTCCACCCTTTTGATACCCCGACTTTTGACGCGACCTATACAAACTCACGCACGGGGGGAGGGTTGGCCGCAAACGATTATAGCCGACGCGGGCAGATCGGGGGAGGCGCGCAAACTCGCGCACCGCGCGAAGCGGAAATGGAACATCGTCGACGAGCGGTCGGGCGGAAAGTGTTATCGACAGGGTTGGTTGGGTCGGCCTATCCGTGGGCCGGGGTCGAAAGGCGGCCGAGCCCCACGAGAGAAGGCCGAAGAAGAAGATGAAGATAAGATATATCGGTTGGAACTCGGGGCTCGCGTGCTCGTTCCAGCACCGTTTCTTTCTTCCCTACGTGGGCCGTAGATTACCATCGGGGAGATACCTTAGTCGCGTGGGCGTGGAACGCGCGAAATTTTTACTCCCTCTCTCTCCCTCTCTCTCTCTCTCTCTCTCTCTCTCTCTTTCTCTCTCGGCCGGATGATCCGCCGACCCTATCCCCCTCGGGTGTCCGGCGGGCACGGTCGAGGCGAGGGCGGCAAACAACTTTCGATATCGGCGTAACGAAGTGAAATAAATCGCGACTACGGGAAGCAATAAAAATCGAAAGAGGGAGAGAGAGAGTCGTTCGATCGAGAGCACCGTTCATGACCGGCCCCGTGATTTATCGCCAGGCGACGAAGAGGACGAATCGAGGGGGGAGGGAAGGCGGGGAAGGAAAGAGAGGGAAAGAAAAAAAAAGAGCGCCAAGGGACAGGGAAAGAGAAGGAGGGGGAGGAAAGAGGGGTAGTAGGGTTGCGAAGTAAGAGTCGGAGAACGGAACGTCTGGAGGCGTCTGAAAGAGAGAGAGATAGAGAGGGGAGGAGGGTGAGAAACGATCGAGAAAAGAGGATCACAAGTGGCGCGGAAGGGGGTGTTCGATTCGAAAGTAGAAACGTGGCGCGGTAAAAGAGGCGAGGCGTTCTGAAAACTTAATTACCTGTGTAGGCTCTATCAATTAATTTTCCTCGATTTTCCTCCTGTCCTTCCGCCCTCGTCGATCCGCTAACGCAGCTACCGCCGCCACCACCCTCCACGCCTCTACCCACCACCCGTGTAATTCCGTCGGCGTTATTCCCGGCGCGTCTGCCGCCGGTCGGGCAGCCACTCCCGTCTCCTTCTTCCTCCCCCACCCGCCCTTTCTCCCTTCCCCTTCGATCCTCTTTCTCACCGCTACTTTCCTCCCCTCCTCCCGCCCCCATCTTTTCCAACCACCCCTCGCTCCCCCCCCTAAAGGCGGGACCTTTGTTCCTCATTTACTTTTTATCACGACGGCACCAGCAACCTCGGCCATTCCGCAATCCCCTCCAACCGGCCTCGTTTGCTCGCTCTTTCGCTCCTCTTCTTCCTTTATTTTCTTTTCTCTCTCTCTCTTTCTTTTTTCATCCCGCTTGCTCTTTTCTCTTCTTCCTCTTTTTTCTTTTTTTTTTTTAATCTCACACCACTTCGTCGCTCCACTCACCCCCGATTCCGGTATACCTTCTGATCTCGCTCCGACAGGCACACACCGTGTCTCTCCGCTTCTCTCTCTCTCTCTTCAAACGTGTTGCGTTGTACCCTCGTGCGTATAATCGTGTCGAAACAGCGGTCGTCGCGCGTACCAGCCGCGAATATATATATATATATACCGTGCGTTGTTCCTCGGCTTCATCACCATTCCGCCCGTCCCTTTGCCGAGCCGACCTTTATTTCCCTGAAATCTCCCGGGATTTCAGAGATCGCGCCTCTTCCCCCGCCGCGAGAATACGAAGAATATTACGAGATTGCGTCGCGCGCTTCTTTCGCGACATCTCCTCTTCCCTCTATCCTTTTTTTTCTCTCCCTCTCTCCACAAGATCCTCCTTCCAGAGAAGTAACAAGCGTAGCCATCCCTCTCGTGTATATTACAGGATGAAATTGTTCAGGGGGAGTGTTACACAAACGTCGAATCGGCGCGCTTATCGAAATTCCGCGAGGATAGGAGGAGGAACACTCTCCTCCTCCTCTTTCTCTTCCTCCTCCTCCTCGTATTTTTTCGACTGATAGAGGGTTTGTTTGTTGCACGTCTGTTTCTCCCTTTATATAGGTTCTTTTTTTTTTGTAATCGGGGATGCCACGCCGGGCTACACACGGTTTGATTTGAAGATGAATGTTATTGTCCGTTCCGTGGACGGAGAAATAGGGGAGAGAGGGAAGGAGGGTTGTTGTATTTTTGTAGATCTCGGTAGATTTCCTTTGACAAGGCGTGAAATCCCCTTGGAGGGTTGGTTTTTTTTTCCTTCTTTATTTCGGATCCGTTGAAGTGGATGGATTAATGGAGCGGATATATATATATATATATGGGTGAAATTGATCTTTTGCAAGTTTTTCCTTTCAAGCGTGACGAGACGTTTGGAAAGGAGAACAATGAAATTCTGGTAGAGAGATATTGGGATCTATTTAACTTTTCGGTGGATTTATTATTGTAGAATATAAATGTCGATAATATTGGATAAATTTGGGGCAATTGTAAATATTTAACCGCGATTGCTCGAAAGTTTTGTTTTAAATATACATTGATTCAAGATACAATATTTTTGACATCCAATTTGTGTAAACAGTTGATTATTTTTCTTCGTGACGATAATTTTCTCCTCGTAGAGTCGCGATTTATTATCGTTGAATATCAGTGAAAAAATTGCGTCGTCCACGTTTTCCAAGTAACGTACACGTCGATGTTCGTCCAAAACAATTAAATTGTGATAGAACAAAAATGATCAATGAATCGCCAAATATTTCTATCGAAATAATACACTTTTACGATTAATTCCTTTCGTGGAAAAGAAATTGCTCTACCTTTATTTCTACCTTCTAGCTTGAGATAAAATCTCAAGCTAAACATATCCGAAACGTAGTTAACCATGTTTTAAATTCTCGGAAAGAGAATTAGATAAGAACAGTATTTCCAAAACGAATCGAATTGTCTCGCATTTCCTTTGAAAACTGCATAAATTTTGCGGAACCAATTGATCAATACGAATCATTTTCTCACTCCTGCACCCTCCTCCGCTTATAATCGTTAATTCGATCGAAAACCGATCCCCCAGCGTTACGGTTCATCCTCCCCCCTTTCCTAAATCGGTACGAAGGAGGCAGGAATACGATATACGAAAACAAGCGCGTCGAGGGGGGCGCGATCGAGGGTGCTCCTCGCACGAGCGCATGCGAGGTCGTTAATACCCAGCTCCGTGTCACGAGGCGCGCCTCGAGAAGCGCGGACGCGGAGGAGGTGTCGGTGTCGCGGAGTCTGTCGGGTGTTGGTGGCGACGATGCAGGCAAACTGCGAGACCATCGACATCGGGGGTGGCTGCGGCGGTGGTGGTGGTGGTGGTCGTCGTGCGCCGTATTACGCCCTGCACCACCCTATCCCCGTCTTACTCGCTCCCAGCCCTGCTGAAACTTTCAGTAATTACTGTAATTAGTCCAATTAACAGACTCGCTCGGGCGGCGGCCCCTCCGGCTCTCTTTGACCCCACCTTTCCCTCATATCTTCCTCGCCTACTATTCCGTACCACGGAGCCGCGTGAACGACAACCAACCAACCAACCAACCAACCAACCAACCAACCAGCCAACCCATCCACCCACCCCTCTCTCGCCCTCGTGTTTGCCCGACGATGCGGCTTTCGAGCAACCGCCCCACGCTATTACTGCTATACGATACACTCTCTCTCTCTCTCTCTCTCTCTTCGCTCTGCGCCGTCTGTGCAACCGTGTGTACACGTTTGAACGCGTTACCATCAACCATCCTCCCCCTCCTCCCTCGTTGTACATCCGTCGCGATTCTCGGTCTCCTCTCTTCGTCCCACCGGGGGTCCCCCCTCTCTTTGCCTCGTTCGCTCTTCGACCCTTCGACTTTGCGCGCGTTAACGCAACAACGTTGGCTCGAGTGACTCGGGCCACTCGTAATCCAACCAGCGGATTCGCCAACGATGCTCGTACGCTACGACCCTCGATGTACAGCACGGTGTATTACCGCGTTCTCGAGCGAGTATTTGGGTGACAGCCGCCACGGGGGCCGTGCGACTAAGCGATTTTCACGGGGATCACGTGCTACGATTTCGTCGTTGATTATGCTCGCGATTTCAATTCGAGTCGGTCGGTTGGATCGAATAAGATTTAAATTAGATTTATTGGGATTTATTTTAATGAATTTAACGTTCTTGGAAAAAGGGGGAGAGTCTTAAGAAGTTTGGTAATTGTATCGAAGAGATAATTCCAATTGCATGTAGTATAAGTAAAAATTAATCAACGGAACTTATTTATCTCGTTATTCGGATTTTCGTGTCATCATGGCGAGTATTTTTTTCATATCGTTGATCGATTAATGATTGAAGGGGATAGAGAAGGAAGGGGCAATGAGCGAATGAAGGGAGTTTCGACACCCACGTTTCGAATGCTTGCACGAAAGATGAAGAAGTGGACACGGCACGCGATCGTTTCACCGCGAAATTCCGGTTTCCGTGGCCGGTTGCCGAATCGCTGGTTTCGAGAGGAGCGATGGATCGATTACCCGCCATGTCGGCTACACGCTTTGGCCCGCGATAACGCTATAAATATGTAACGCGACGTGCGGTCGTCGATGTAATAGTGTTATCACTGTAAATAACGTAATTGCGTACAGTTTCGCGTTGTTAATTAAATTGTTCCCATTGAAATGCAAAACACTGTTGCAAACAGTTATTACCGCGGAAGTCTTTGACGGTTTTAACCCCGATGGAATTACGTAAGTGATAATGCAATTATCTAACAATTTTAGCGATATAGCGGTCGCAATTATCCGACCACGGTCTCGCGCGTCTATATATTTGATCGCAATTACGATCGCATAAATTTAACCAACCTACGTATATATATATATATGTATATATATATACATATATATATATACATATATATGTATGTATATACGAAATATGCACAGGATATTTTACAAGTAAGTGGAGAGTTCTCCGTCTCAAACGATTCGAAATCGTTCGTCATTTTTCGGCAATCAGGTTGATTTTTAGCATATAGCGGATTATTGGGATTTTTATTGGGATTCCATTTTTTCAGTTCCATGTTTGTCGAATATTTTACAAGTAAGTGGAGAGTTCTCCGTCTCAAACGCTTCGAAATCGCTCGTCTTTTTTCGAAAATCGGGATGATTTTTAGCATATAGCGGATTATTGGGATTTTTATTGGGATTCCATTTTTTCAGTTCCATGTTTGTCGAATATTTTACAAGTAAGTGGAGAGTTCTCCGTCTCAAACGCTTCGAAATCGCTCGTCTTTTTTCGAAAATCGGGATGATTTTTAGCATATAGCGGATTATTGGGATTTTTATTGGGATTCCATTTTTTCAGTTCCATGTTTGTCGAATATTTTACAAGTAAGTGGAGAGTTCTCCGTCTCAAACGCTTCGAAATCGCTCGTCTTTTTTCGAAAATCGGGATGATTTTTAGCATATAGCGGATTATTGGGATTTTTATTGGGATTCCATTTTTTCAGTTCCATGTTTGTCGAATATTTTACAAGTAAGTGGAGAGTTCTCCGTTTCAAACGATTCGAGATCGTTTTCGGAAATCAGGTTGATTTTTATAGCGCATGTCGCGGATTATTCTTCCATTTTCTCAGTTCCATGTTTGTCGAATATTTTACAAGTGGAGAGTTCTCCGTCTCAAACGATTCGAGATCGTTTTCGTCCGCCATTTTTTGGAAATCAGGTTGATTTTTATAGCGCATGTAGATTATTCTTCCATTTTTTCAGTTCCATGTTTATCGAATATTGCACGTTTGATATTTATATTTTTCTATTCGTTTTTTTGATAGGGAGCGGGATTATTTATATTATCGTGACGATTAAATTGAGAATCATCGTTCCACAAATTCATCTAATCGTTTCTTCCTTTCGTAAATCTCGACTTTGTAAATATTTTCATCATTGGTTCCCATAGAAAGCATTCGACGGAGAGATAGAGAGATCGTCGATGATCAAACGTCGAACGACGATTTTTCGCTTCGACGAGCTTGTTCTGCCTCGACAGAGCATCGACTTTTCAACCGCCACGCGTAAATGGACGTTCGTTCGTTCGTTGGTTGGTTTTTTTTTTTTTTTCGCCCGCGCGCGACCGGAAAACGTCCTGCGATTTTGCAATTTCGCGGCCAACTATCTCGCGTTACCGAGATCGATTTCATCGGCGCACCGATGTTCGGATATTAAATTTCAATGATCGCCTACGCGATAATCCGCGCCGCAGACGGGATTACAATCCTTATTAAAACCGTAAATATCGAAACGATCGCTTGGAAAATTAACACCCACGATTAATCCCCTCGTGTCCCCGCCGCTTGGACGGAAACACGTTGTTCGAGTTAACGTTGAAACGATCGAAAGCGAAACTTCTTTTCTCTTTCTTTCTTTTAACAATTTTTCGCAACGTAAAATTATTCGATCGTTCTGTGCAAATGTAAAACGCGTGAAATTTCCATTAGTGGAGATTCCAAATATTTTTTATATCACGTGGCGGTGGTGGTCGAACAAAAGTTTGCGCACTGTGTAACCGTACACAACCGGCGATAGGTGATGGAATAATCGTCAGTTCCGTATTCCGTTATGAAAGGAATACACGCGTATCAATTTTTCGCCAATTTTTATTGGATCATGTATGTTCGAACACGTATCAAAGCGAATGTTCTATATAACCATGAGCCTCGCAAACATCGATTCGCTTTTCAACAGAGCGATACATATTCATGTAATAATACGAAGCAACATCGACCGACTGACCAACATCGCCGAGACTTTTAACGTGTAACAATTTCTGTGTAATGTATTTTTATATATCCCCCATTCCATACATTAACACCAACTGTCAGCCATATATATTCCTTCCTCGCGTCGTTAATTTAATCACCCTCCAAAACACATCCAATTACCAAATTACCGCCGACTGTTCGCTACCGCAATCAGCGCTCTTTCTCCCTCCCCCTTTCCGCGGAAAAAGGAGAGAAAAAAGAAGGAGAAGAAGAAGAAGAAGAAAAAGGGGAAAAAAAAGATCCTCGCGTCGATTATTCTCGAGCCAGCCGAGCCCCTCCCCCGTGGCATTGGGCCGGTCCTCGGCTCGAAGGGGGCGCGCGGAAGGGAGGGGAGGGGGAAGAGCGGCGGGAAGAAGAACGAGAAGGGAGGAGAGAAGTGGATGAGGTCGCGTTGCCATTAACCCCTCCGCCGGTGGCGCAGTGTACTTCAAACAAATTAAGTGCGGCCGTAATTGCGTTACGGCCGCGACGCCGAGGAGTCTCTCTCTCTCTTTCTCTTCCTCTTTCGAGAGAGTCTCGCCAACCACCCCTTCCCCCGCGATATGACGCCGGTGATAAACAAGGCTGGCTGGATGGCTGGCTGGCTCTGCTCGAGAAAGGGCGGCGCCGCCACCGAGGAGGATGAAAGGTTGCACCAAGTTGGTATTTGTCGCGATGCAAGCCTTTGAGCGTTGAAACGGCTTCGAGGTTATTTCCATCCACCCCCCTCCTCCTCCCTCGCGAGGAGGGAGGATCGCGATTCTGGAAATTTGTGCTCGTGTTTCGAGCAAGCTACGCGCTTGTTTACGCTTACGGGGATCCGAATGTTGGAGAGGATTGTTCGTTTCTTCTTTTTTTATTTTATTTTATTTTATTTGGGAAGGAAGGAAGGAAGAAAGGAAGGAAGGAAGGAAGGAAGGAGAGAGGGAGGGAAAGTGTTGGAGCAAGATTATTCGAGAGATGTTTCTTTTTTTTT
>NW_006263635.1:257189-262709 GCF_000469605.1 Apis dorsata | reverse complement strand
TTTTTTTTTCTTTTGAAAGATTTGAAAGTCTGTCGTTTTTTCCTTTTTTTTTTTTTTTTAGTTTTTCCTTTCTTTAAAAAGGAGGAAAGATTGAAAAGATAAGGTTTGAAGAAAGCTCGAAAATTCGATATTAGATGCAATTTATTGTGCAATTTATTATCACTTTTTTAATTTTATCCTCATTTTCTGAAAGGTTGGTTGATAGTAGGAAATTTTTTTATATTTTTCTTTTAATCTTCTTCTTTTTTTTTTTTTTTTTCAAGGAATGAACAGAAAAGATAACTTCGAAATTTGAAAATCCGCGATTATGCAAACTATTCATTCCCCCACCCTCTCTTTCCCTTATTTTTCTTTAATCTACCCTTCGTATCTTCGTTTGAAAGCGAGGGAAAAATTTCGAAAAGGCAAGTTCGAAGATCTTGGAAATGATCGAAACCCGTGGAAAAACGCAGAATTACCATTTTTCGTCACGCTTTTTGTCACTTTCACTCGTCGGGGTTTCATTATCGCGCGCGAAATAACAGGCAGGATTTAATAATTGGACAATTTCATTTGAATTTAGAACGAGTAGAAGAGTTCGCGCGCGAATTAGCGAATCCGCGCGGTTTAATTCGAAGCGAGGAGGGGGAGGGGGAGGAATTGAAAATTTTTCGCGTATCTATCCCATGGTAGAGAGAGAGAGAGAGAGAGAGAGGGAGTTTCGAATTCTAAAGAACCTAACGTGGTTATCTTTCGTTTAAACGCGCATCGAAATTTTGGAGGAGCGAATCGTCGTTTGTGTGGGTTTTTTTTCCTCTCTCTCTCTCTCCCTCTCGAATGAATTATGGAACTCATTAAGAGATTCATGGAATTTCATTCTGGAATAATGGATTTTTCACGTGGATTTTTTTGTTTCTACGTTTTAATTAAATTCACTATTTTTCCCCCGTTTCTATTCTTTATGAAGTAAAGATTTGTGCAAAATGGGGGAGAACGATTCGATAATAGGACATAGTTTTTAATGTAAAAATTTTATTACGATCTTTAAAGATTTATCGTTATTGTAATAATTTTATCGCTTTATGTTGCGGAATGGTAATGGTAATTCGTAAATGTAGTTGATATTTAAACAAATACAAAGCATATAAATCTTGTAGCAAAATGAATGAACGAAATCAAAGGAATTGTTTCGATGTTATTTTTGTTGGCTTTGCTATATTTTCTTTTTCATGCCGTCAATCATGCCCGTTTCTTTCTCCTCATACATTTATCCTCGAACGCGGAAAAATTGCATCGCATAAATCTTTTTTTTTAATTCTCTGCTTTATTAAATCGCGATAAATTCTTTACCGCGTTATTTCGCAAATTTCTCTTTCAATTCAAACGGAATAATTATTGAAATAACATCGAATGTTTAAAAATGTTTCGTTCTCGCGTTATAAAGATTGAAAGAAAATTCGAAACTTACGATTAACTTCTTCGCAATTAATTCGCAAATTCCATTTTTTTTTTTTTTTTTCGAATCAAATTTCGACAAATTTCAACGAACAAATTTCAACGAGCAAGAATCAAAGCACGATCAGGCACAATGCTTTGAAGGAACGAGTCGCTTTGCTCTATCAACGGAACATCGAAACTGTAACACCGAGCGCAGTCCCCACCCTAGTCGGGACTGCTTTCAGATTTTTTTTTTTTTTTTTTTTTTTTCGAACCAAATTTCGACAAATTTAAAGGAACAAATTTCAACGAGCAAGAATCAAAGCGCGATCAGGCACGATTCTTTGAAGGAACGAGTCGCTTTGCCCTATCAACGGAACCTCGAAACTGTAACACCGAGCGCAGTCCCCAACCTAGTCGGGACTGTTTTCAGCTTTTTTTTTTTTTTTCGAACCAAATTTCGACAAATTTAAAGGAACAAATTTCAACGAGCAAGAATCAAAGCGCGATCAGGCACGATTCTTTGAAGGAACGAGTCGCTTTGCCCTATCAACGGAACCTCGAAACTGTAACACCGAGCGCAGTCCCCAACCTAGTCGGGACTGTTTTCAGCTTTTTTTTTTTTTTTTTTTTTTATATAGAGACAAAACTTTTCACTCGGGTTGCTCTCTCGCCGCTTCTCATCAACGTTGAAACGTCCTTTGAAAAAGTATCGGCAAACCAGTTTCGCGAAACTACGCCCTAACGTCCGATCCTGTCAAACGTGCGCCGTTCTAACCGGAGAACCGAGCACGGCACAATTCGAGCCACGATATATATGTATATACACATCGGTAAAATTAGTTAAAATTAAAATAAATATATATATATCGAGGTAAAAGAATTCATTGGAATCATAAAAAATTATATATATAACTTATATTAGAATTGAAATTTTCAACCCTTCTTCTGATCTAGAACTATTTTTTTTTCTTTTTTACTAAGAAAATAATGAAAACTCTTTTAAAAAGTAAGAGTTAGTAGAGAATTTTTAACAAAATCGTAAACACGTAACGTCTTATTACTACCTGCTAGTTAATTCTCTCATTTAAATATCAAAATTTCTACGTCAATTCTTTTCCATAATTCAATTCCACGATCTCTATATCAACAGACAAAATCCAATCTTTAAATTTCATCGAACGCGGTCCGATATCCGGAAGAACAATACCGATCGAAAAAAGAATATACGCACACACACATATATATATATATATCCATACTATCTCAACGTTAACGCGTGAAAACGATGAAAGGATGGCGCGTATGCCAGCGATCGACGCCGACGCTCGAGATATACGTTACGAGCTATATAAGTTTTAGGCGGGAATCGGATTTAACACGATCGACGGTTGAAACCGCAGCCCCCTAATATTCGTAGCACGGCACCGAGGATCCGGGATCCGAGCGTAAAATATACGCTCGGTCCAATTCCGTGCCGCGTGAATTCACGTGGTGCCAGCTCATTCCGAATTCCCCGAATACGCGCACGGTGGCATTCGAAAGGGGGAACGAACGAAAGAAAGGTTCTCCAGACTCGCGTCGTGAGAGGTGGTGGTTGCCTACTACTCCGGAATGAGGGATGGAGAAGGAGATTGAAAAGGGAAGAGAGAGAGAGAGAGAGAAGAGGTGCGTGTATAAAGAAGAGAGGGAGGGTGGTATTGGGGGAGAGGCATAAGGAGGGGATATAAGAAGAAATCCGCGAGGCTCGCTCGTATATTTTAATCAGGACCCTCTGGCTCCACATCCCCTAAACTCTCTCTCTCTCTTTCCCTTTCTCTTTTCTTTATCTCCGTCTCATCTCCCGCGCCCTTTGTCGAATTGCTCTTCGCCGTGGAGAGAGAGAGAGAGAGAGGGGAGGGGAGGGAAGGTACCTAGGAGGAAGAAAAAACGCGGGCTCACCGGGCCGGATAAAAAGAGCTGAATAACTCCGGGATAAAAGCCGAATAAATCTTCTTATTATGCCCCGTACCCGTGTCTGTTCGAGCCTAACCCAACCATTTCGCCTAAGGCTCGTTCACACGTCTCTCTCGTTCCCCTTTTCTCTCGCGCGTTACCCTCCTATTCCCCTCCACGGCTTGTCTTGCTCCTTTCATGCTCCCTTCAACGATAACCCTTCTTCTTCCTCTTCTTCTTCTTCTTCTTCTTCTTCTCTCCTCTTTTTCCTCTTTCTCGCGCACGCCCGTTGTCCTTTCCTCTTCGCGCCAACCCTCGAGCGACCGCGGTGGAAGAGAGAGTCCTCTCGTTCCTCTGAATCCGGCTAACGAGAACACGAGGGGGGGAATTTTTACGCTGGCTGGATTTCTTTTTTATTTTCCACCTGTCGCCGGTTCATCGAACGATGGGCGAACAATCAAAACTGAAATCGTAAATCGATATCGGATAAATTTTGTGTCGAGATGTTTTTCGAGAAATGGCCAACATCGTCGAATATACTTGGATCATGCTCTTACTTTTCATTTTCGGCTCGAGTAAAATAGGGAGATTATTCGAACACTTATATTTTTGATTAAGTTCGTCCTATACGATTATCTATTGGTATGTAGAAATATATATATATATTGGATGACGCGATAAATCGTAAATCGTATTTAGGTAATACGAATATCTGCGATGACATGGACATCCGCCAATTCGGATATTTGCCGATACGCGGGTAACCATATTATGAATATCCAACGGCGTTAATATTCGCATAGTAGCGCGAGCACACACGCGTGCACAACGCTGTGTACATGGATATTTGGTGGGTACTGTCCAATATGAAATGCTGTTACACCTTTGCCGTGATGATTATGCGCTTATTTCTCTGCGAATGATACCTATATGATATCGTTTAACATCTTGTGAACGCGTGAAATTTAGTTAATGGAAAGATAATGATCTTTGTTGTTTGAATGGAAAAAAAGAAAGAAAGAAAGAAAGAAAGAAAGAGAAAAAAGGATCGGGATGGAAATAATACGGGAGAGACGCGTGTTTGTCAAATGAATTTTCCGGATTAATTTATCCGTCGTTCTTCCTATTTATAATATTCGGTCAGAAATATTTGATCACACGTCGAGTGGAATAAATATTTATTTCTATAAATCATCGATACGTACACAATACGTTTCATTCGATCATTTTTAATGGTCCAATTTTCGTGCTAATATTTATTTCATTTTTGTTTTCATCGCGATTTCAAAAGAGTCATTTTTTTTTTTTTTTTTTTTTTTTTTTTTTTTTTTTTTTTTGTATAGGAGAGACGAAAAGAATCAATCCCAATTTTGATCAAGTTTAATCGAATAAAAGAAATAAATTTTATTCGACACTTCGAAAACTTGTATTAGAATATCGTGTTAAAATTGGAATTAGAATATCTTCTAAGATATTTTGGAATTTATTTTATCGATCTTTTTTTTGAAATTAATTCTGAATCGTATCGTTTCTCTTTCCCCGTAAGATATTTCGAATTATTAAAATTTCGGCTTTCAAAAGTTTTGTTTTTAACAATCTTATTCCACGTTCTCTTTCGCGTGACGTTCTAATCGATTCTCTACTTGATCGATAAAAATATCGTTCTTTTGTCAGTTGAAAAACCTCTCACACCGTCTTCAAACGATACGAATTGTGAATTTATGCGGAAAAATTGTTGGAATTAAACCTGAGAAAATCAAGCGATATTTGCCAACGCAAATGTATCCCGGTGAAAAACTATTCCCACCGGATATTTTCAGAACACATTTCGTCGATTAAAACTGATCGTATAATAAAATTGAATTTTTTTCATTTTTTTTTTCATTTTTTTTTTTTTTTTTTTTTTTTTTTTTTTTTTTTTTTTTTTTTTTTTTTTGCGAAAATTACACCACTGTGTCGGATATACAGGAACAAATAAAACGTACTTCAATATTAAAAATAAATTCCGCGTATTCCATAAAATATACATATGTTGCTTTTCAAATTGACGTTAAATATAAAAACACGGGAAAAAACGGAGCGAAAAATCGATTTTTATCCGACCTACCCTACGAAACCGCACACTTCCGAGTTCCTCCCATTCGAAATATCTCTTTCGCGCCAAGATAC
>NW_006263635.1:256141-257144 GCF_000469605.1 Apis dorsata | reverse complement strand
AAAAAAAAAAAAAAAAAAAAAAAAAAAATGACATCCCGAAGAGGGAGGAATCGTCGTAAGTTTACGCGTTCGACCGAGAATTCTCGGTTCTTCGAAAATATCCCGATATCTTGCGGAAAAAGTTTGGAAAGCGAGCGGCGGCACGCGAGCAGAGAAATATCCCGGAAGGAAATTGAATCGTTGGAGATTCGGGTTGGAGAAGTTCTAAATGCGAGGCGACACGAAAATAGCGGGTGGAGACGTATGGAAACGCGATTGCGGCTTTGAAAAGAAACATCAAATTGAACTCTTGGCGAGATATATATAATACACTCTCCCTTCGTCGCTATTTTACATCCGAGCGCGAACGATGAAACGATGAACGAAGGGAATTTTTCGATCCCCTCCCTTCTATAATAAATAAATATTTATTATTTTTCCCTATTTCTTTTTTTTTTTTTTTTTTTTTTAATAATTCACAATTTAAATCTGTTGCGTTTCAAATCAATTTATTTTTCAATCGCGGCTTTAAGAGCGAGGGAACAATGCACTCCCCCGGAAATAATTCTCCGTTTAATTACGAGTGGCGCGGAAACACCGCGCGTGTTTTATTTAAAATAAAACAAGCGAGGGGGAGGAGGAGTAACAAAAAAAAAAAAAAAAGGAAAAAATAGAAACAATAACAACAACCGAAACAACTGAAACAAAAAATAAATAAACCCAACGTTGCCTGGTTCAAATTGCTTCGTTCTAGGCGAAATCGTTCAAGGGTCGAGAGGAGGAGGAGGAGGAGGAGGAGGAGGAGAGAGAGAGTTGTATTGGAAAGTGTAGAAAGGATACGGTGGCGAAGTATGGTTGGAGAGGGGGTAAAAAACGAAGCGGAAAATATAAATTCGCGAAGTTGCTTGCTCTCCACCGGTCTTTCCAACTAAATTATTCACGTAACGAGCGTTTCGAGGTATATGAAACGAACGGCGTGAAAATCATTATGACCCTGTTCCGAAAATTATTTTCAGATATTCGC
>NW_006263635.1:251402-255094 GCF_000469605.1 Apis dorsata | reverse complement strand
AGGGGAGGGGAGGAGGAGGGAGCCGGTTTCGAAGCGAAGGGGAGGATATCCCGATAGGGGATAGCGCACTAATAATCGTACGATGTACGCGCGGCACGTTTCATTTAGCAAATTGGCAATAAATGGCGATGGCCATCGCGCGGAGCTCACCCTATAAACGCGATCCTACCCCATCTTTCTTCCCTTTTCACCCTCGATACCCTCTCTCTTTCTCTCATTCCTCCCTGTATACACCTCCGTCTTTCTTCATCCCCCATTCCTCTTCGCTTATCTCTATCCTCTATCCGAGGCTATATATTCTTCCTCCCCCCGTTCTTTTGTCTCTCCCTCGTCCCCTTTTTCTTTATCTCCCTTGCTCTTCCCACCCCAAACCAGCCCGGCGTCAACTCTCGACGAATTAAGTTCGAGGAGGGAGGGTTTTCGTGGAGAGTTTATGGGGTTAGGTTACCGTAGCCGATTTCAACCCCTGCTCAACAGAGATTGGTATCTACACCCACGATGGAACGTATCATTCCCCTCCCCTAACGTCCCCCTGTCCCGTATAGCACACCATATGCGTGTGCTCGGTTTTTCCAAGTGTTTTGGGGGCACACGTGGGCACAACCCCTGCTACCATTACCACCACCACCATCGCCGCTATATACTGGCTTTTCTTCGTGTTGTTACGACGTACGTGATATTCGTGCACACGCGATCGTCGAACCCAGAGCCATAAACGTAAACAAGGGTTGTTAGGTCTGCCCTCCTGTAAATGGGAGGGGGTAGGGGGTAAGAGCCGGCACTTACAATCGGGACTAAATATTTTGCGCCCTTCGACAAGTAGGCGGCCGTGGCGACCCTACTAGGGGGTGATGAGGGGGTTGCAGGGGTCGAAGCTCAAATTGATTCGACGTTCCTCCACGGACGGGCATTTGGCCGAAGCACGTCTCCTTTCGCGGTAACGGTGCTAATGATACGCTTTTGTGCCGGCCGATTTGTATAAATGGGCGGGTGAAGTAGGGAGTGTACTCTGCGCAAGTGGGATACGTGTTTTGGAAATGTGGTGGTCGGGGACAAGGGGGAAGATATGTATGAAAAGAAGAGGGTTAATCGTTGAGACGAGAAAAATTTTTGTCTTCGAGATGAATCCAATATTATTGGATATGTAAGTTTTATAGTTGAAGTTGGTTGGAACGAATCTCGAATATTATTCGTGATACAGATTGGTCATTGAATTTTTGTACAGGTTGGATATGTCATTTGGTATATCATTTGTTATACCATAAATTGGTATGCTTAAAAAGCTACTAAGTGATTTCACTTACCATTGGTACTAAAATATACAATCGAATCGATCCGATTTCCTTAAATGGATCGCATTTATCATTCCATCCAGAACTGTTTCTTACTTTTCTGAATGGTAAGCGACTTGTACTCGATCGATCACCAGACTCAAATTTACTCTCTCCAATTCGAAAAGTATTACTTAGGTTTAAATCTTTCGATCCTTAAAATATGATCGTCATCTTTAATCCTCCCCTAAACTTCGAAATCTCGTCAATGCTGAAATCCTTCGATGATTATACGTACGTATAATTAATATTCGTGGCATACCTTTAGAGGATCTAGATTCTAGAAGCAATGTTAATAATATCGATCGATGCTTATTTATTATAAACAAAATTAAAATTTGCGTTCAATCAGACAGTTTTAAATATTTCATCTAATGTTCTTCAAACTTAAATTGTTTACAACGCGCACGTTTTAATTTTGAAAGCTCGCGTAATTAAAATCAAGCGAGGGTACTCAATCTATACCTCAGATCCGTGTTTCAGCATTACGATAATAATAATTTGTCGTTAAAAAAAGAATTTTTCAAGAAACGAATTCAATATATTAATTCGTTTCACAATTAAATTTAACAACAAATACTTTCACGCCCAACAAAATTCTCCATCTGTTTTCTATCAAAAGAAACCAGATTTATGGAAAGCGATAATTTACATCTCAAAGACGACAATGTATATCGAGCATCGCGTTCAACAATCAAATTAATCGATCACTTTGGAATTTTCGCCTCGACTAAAGACGTCCCACCGATATATTAACTCCCCTGTACACGTAACATCCAAATGTCCACAAATATTAACACCGCACGTGTGTACATAGGGCGCGGAGATGCTCGATCGCCGCGGGAGGATTAATCTTTCGATCGCGTGGCGGTAGTTTCCGGCCGGTGGGATTGAAACGGTCGCGCGCCACGTACAAATCGCGCCGCTCTTAATATTAAAGCGGTATTGATCGTCGACAATTAATTAGCAGCCCGTCGAGCTGGTGGTGGCGGTTGAATCGTAATGGCGCAATCTGATACCACGCCGCGGTCCCGCGTTTGTCGCCCGCTCCAAGAGAGTTTGGGAGGGGATCGAGGGAGGGGCGGGAGTTTGAAAAGAGGGGGAGGGGGATGAAAAAAGGAAAAAAAAAAAAAAACACTGTTGATTTACGCGTTCGGTTAAACCAACCAAATTACTTTGTACAATCAACACGGGAGGGGGGCGGCGCGGCAACGGTGTAAAGCAAATTAGCCGCGCCCGAATATTGACATTTTTATCTGAATGGCATAGCTGTTGATTTCGGCCGCGCGTTCATTACGCTCGGCCCCCTTGACCGCCGCCCACCCAACTGCCCGCACGCCGAATGATGAAAACGCCGATAGGATTTTAAAATCGTCGCGGACCGTTTCGAGTGGAGGGATGGAATAAATTTAGGAGGAGGGATTCGAGGTGGCTCGAATCGCGTTTTTCGAATTTTTTTTTTTTTTAAGGAACAATGTTTCGTCTTGTTACGACGCTTGAAAGATAATGGAGGAAGATAATGCGTTGAATTAAGAAGAAAGGGAAGGATTTGACGGATGTAGTTGCTGGGGCGCGAGTGGAAATGAATTAAGTAATGGAGAGTGATCGATCGGGGAAATAAATGGAGGGGAACGAAATGTGCGATGGTCGTATCTTTGGAAAATCGAAGGGTGCAGCAAGGCAAGTGATGCTTGCTTGATTTCAATCGTGATTCATAATTTAGATACGATAGATCTCTAATGTAATTTTTAGACGAAGGGAGGAGTTTAATAACGTAAAATTTGGAACTTGTTTCATCTCATCTGATATTATTAACATTATTGTTACAAAATGATGCACCTATTATTGATAATGATAAATTAAGAAAAAAAAATGATATTGATATGTAGAATTGATTCGATTAAATTGTGATAAAACGAGTATATTATATTATATTTATAATATCAACATGACGTAAATGCAATCCGAATATCGATATACACATATTTATTGTAGATGACATTCAATAATATAATTTGTTTTCTATCCTTCTATCCTTCGCGCATCATTTATTACGTTAAAAAAAAAAATATATATATATATATTTTTTTATCAAATTGTACATCAAACCTGTCAGAGAGTATTCCAATGAACACCGATTTTCCGTAGTAATCGAGCGGAAATAATCCCGTGGAAAAAATAATGTCTTGGAAAAATAAATTTCGTTTATGTGTAAAGCATAAAAAAAAGAGAGAGAGAGAGAGAGAGAAGAAATTATACAAAAACAATGAACTTGTATATGCAAATAACGGTATAACGATAATCATTAATCGTAATCAAGCTAAAACAAGTAAAAACCGTTATTATTCACACGAATCGAAT
>NW_006263635.1:242991-251252 GCF_000469605.1 Apis dorsata | reverse complement strand
TTTTTTTTTTTTTTTTTTTTTTTTTTTTTTCCCTCTCTCTCTCCGTCGATGCATCGATCCTTCCCTCATCAATTTCACCATTTTCGTCACACGATAACCACGCTCAATGCTCGCCACCCATTTTTCACCATAATTACTTTCAATTACAGATAACGTTAACGTATAGCGCGCGGGCGTACCGATTAAATACAGTGAAAGCGCGGCTCGCTTAACGACCGAACGACATGCACGTTGAATTGTTAACAAAAACCAACAAACGGATAACAACCCGACGCCCGATAAATCTCCCTAGAAACAACATCACGAGATCGCACGAGTTTCCAAAAACTCTGGAAAGGTAAAAAAAGAAAAAAAAAAAAACCCTTTAACCTTTCAATTCTATCGGATATCGAGAACATTTTTCTTTTTCTTTCTTTTTTTCAACTTTGATTCTTCGAGTCCATTAGCTTAATTTATCATAATAAAAGTTTATGTAGATGTGAAATTATCGAAACGATCGAAACAACTTCTTCCAAAAAATGCTCGAATCTTCTTTCTTTTTTTCAACTTTGATTCTTCGAGTCCATTAGCTTAATTTATTATAATAAAAGTTCATGTAGATGTGAAATTATCGAAACGATCGAAACAACTTCCTCCAAAAATTGCTCGAATCTTCTTTCTTTTTTTCAACTTTGATTCTTCGAGTCCATTAGCAGCTTACTTTATTATAATAGAAGTTCATGTGGATGTGATTCATTGTAAATGGAGCACATACAGCGTGAAATTATCGAAACGATCGAAACAACTTCCTCCAAAAAATGCTCGAATTTCCACCCTTGGCTAAACCTCGCCTCTTAACCCTTAACTTAATTCCAGGCTTTTTCACGAGGTCTCTAACCACGCGTTTCCACATTCGTTCCGAGTGCGGAGCCCCTCCTCTCTTCGTCGCAAATTCGTCTCCTGTGGCCCTCTTCCTCTCTCTCTCTCTCTCTCTGCACGACAACAACGAGAACGAGGCCGATGGGTGGCGTTAGCCAAGGGTTGAGATGGGGCGTAGTGACGAAGCAAAGGGGAGAGGGGGCGCAGCGAGAGGGTGCCATTACATTAATCCCGAAAGTCCCGACGAGCGCTCTCTCGAGCTCCTCGGGGCGTAAAGTGTCACGAAAGTGTCAGCTCCGACGCTCTCCGCAAGGTACACACCCGTGTGTACACCGACCGAGAAGAACCGAGCACCGCCTCTCGCGCCCTGGTGGAGGATACTAGTCGGTGGTGGTGGGCGCAACACGAGTCTGGTGACGAGGAATACACACGTGTACAGAGGATGCGTGGCAGAAACGGTGGAAGAATTACGTTGGATGGAGAGAGAGAAAGAGAGAGAGGGGGTTGTCCTCTCCGTCCTAAAATCCGTTCTTCGTCGGAAGATCAAAGGAGCGAGCGAATAGTTGATTTTTTTTCTTTTTTTTACGAAAAAAAAGGGTGGTTCTGGGACAGAACTGGAGGGGACAAAGTTGTCCGGGGGTGGAGATGCGCAGCACCCCCTTCGAAAAAAGGGTTTCAAAGCAAATACTGGAGAGCTGGACAAAAAGTTCTCCTGTCAAAACTGTGGTTAGCCGGTGCTCGACAGCCGACTCCTACCACCCTCCTCTCGAGGGTGTTGGATAGATTCGGATAGAGGCACAATGCGCGGGAGAGGGGGGCTTGGCGATTGATGATGAAAACGATCGTGAAATTGTAATTAATGAAAATTGAACGGACGGGGTAAATAGAATGGATTATTCGAGTTAATTGAAGGGGTGCTTCGCAACTTTTGTGTCTTTTATGAAAAAGAGGGAGAAAGGGGAGGACGTTACGATCGGTTTGAAGACGGTCGAAGAAGGAAAGTTTTTTCCAAGCCTCCTTTTTTTCCACTAAAGAAGAAAGGCTAGAATTATGGAAGCGCGACAATCATTATTGCACGATCAAAATGAAACGCATCTTTGTTACGCGCGTAATTAAAAAGTTCGAGGAAGTCCCTGAACTGTTGAACTATTTTTTTCGCGCCGGTTGGATATATGAGCGAAGGCTCGATAGATAGAGCCGTAAGGTCTAACAGTGTGCCCCTATGAAAAATTTAAAGGGAGAAGGCGGTTCATAGCCGACGTGAATGTTTAATACGCGACACGGCGGAAGATAAAGGTCGAGTAATTTCGAGTTGTATTATCGGTTAAATGTTGCAAGGCGCACGTGTTAAAACGGTTTGCGGTTCTGTATTACGGGGGGAGTGTGTACGGGGAGATAGCCGTCTGCCGCCTATTTTCTCCCCTCCCCATCCTCTGTGCTATTTCTATCTGTATAATATTCGCGGTGGACGTGGCACGAACGACCGGTGCAATCGTGGATGATAGGCCTTTGTACGGGTCTAACTTTTATTCGCGGTAACTTTGAAGGAGAAAAAGTATAGCGGGCTGGCAGAGTAAAATACAGTTATTAACGTGTTGCAGTTGGAGGTATATATGTATACGATATATAGGAATAAGAGAGCGCGCATGGCGGTGTTTCTTATCAACCCTCCTTTTTTTTCGTATGCGGGTTGTGTAACGATGATTGCGTGTTTTTTTTTTTTTTTGCACGAATCGTAATGGAAAATTTATTCGTGTGTTGTAAAAAATGGGCGGGCGCGTAGGAATAAGGAGAAATTGATTTCGTATGAAAATATTTTACTACTAGTATTCATTACGTGGAAAAAAGGATGAATAAATAAATTTTATCATTAATATATATTAATCTATAGGGGAAAAAATGCAACGCGGGAGCAAAATAAAATTTTCTTCTTTTTGGTAAAATAAATTCAAAAAATTGCGAACGGTTGCAACGATTTAATTAGAACGATAAGAATAATAATTGATATTATTATTTTTTGAAATTATTTTAAATTTCGTTCTATTTATAATTTTAATTATGACGCATTATTAATTAATAACGCGTGTAGGGACCAATAGCCCAATGGTTAAAATTTAATTTATGACCCGTGGGGGGGTCAAGATTCGTGAATTTTTAAATATCGATACAACGAACCGATTGTAATCAGGGTAATGAAAAACGGACATATACAGCGTATATATACAGTTGTTTGTTTTAAAATGCTTTTCAATAGAAAATTGATGATGAGAATTTTCATCGGAACGAACTCGGTAATTGCAAAACACTCGATATAACTGCAAACACGTAGGATTTATTTACTTACGAGAATTAATGAGAAGTTTGTGCCCCCCCGACGAGCACAAACGAGCTTGTGATTTACACTATTCCGCATGAATATTTATAATTCGTCTCTAATTGTGCACGACAACGACGAGATGTTTTGCGTTAACGAAATTTCCAAAGGAGGAGGGATACATCGAGCCATTAATTTCTTATAGTTTCTTATAATTTCTTAAGTTTTTAATTATTGTATCGCTGTTAAATGCGCTGTTAAATAATGATCGAACGTGTATATAAATATAAACGAAATCATTAACGTTATCTGTACATTTTGCACATTTTGTGAGATAAAGGATGATGGTAATTTGAAACAATGGATCATTTCTATTATTCTTATTATTTTCACGATAGAAATAATATTTGTAGAGTAATTTCAATTTCAAATTTTCAAATAATTATAATTATATTTTCAACAATAATCTCAAATTCAATCTCGATAAACGAGAAACAATTGTAATACGTATTTTCTGTCCGATTCGATTTAAAGCAAAAATCAATGTCAACCAATGCAAGAACGTGTTAAATTCTTTTAAAAAAATTGTAACTGACAAATCAAAAGTCGGATATTAAACCAACCGTTCCATGCAATCGATATAAACGCAACTATTCAAGAAACACGACAAAAATAAAAGAAAAAAGGCCAAAAAAAAGGGCATACACTTGCTCGAAGAGAATGCAACATTACTCGAGTAAATGATTATTTGAATGAAACCTGGGGCAAACAAATTAGATTCAAAGCAAAGAGTACGAGATACGAGAGAGACAGAGAGAAAAAAGAAAAATCTAATCAATGTTCTTGGAGAATCGAAAAAGCAAAAATCGCTTTTTTTTTTTTCGCAACTCGAGCGTGACGCGAAATTGAAAAAGAGGGAACACAAAAACCCGTGCATTGCGCGCATTTATCTTTCTCGTCTATCGGCCACGAGGTGCGTTAGATAACGTCCGTTTCCCCCCGATGGAAATGACTTCAATACGGCAGACATCCGGTTGACGTGGATGTGCGCGCGACATGTGCGCAGAAGCGCGCGTGCAAATGAAGCGCCGCTTCCGAACGGCTGGCACAAAAGCTTCGTGTGTACGATGGGCTTCGCGAAAAAAAAAAAAAGAAAGAAAGAAAGAAAAAGGGAGAAGGGAGAGGCCAGCTACGGGCTAATCGGCGGCAATTCGAGCCACTGAATCGGAACGCGTGGAAAAAAATTCCGACCGAATTGCTTTCCTTTCTTTCCATTCGATATTAAGGGAAACGTGTGAGGATATCGTCGTTGGAAGATTAGGAAAGTATATACTGAAGAGGAGGTGTGAATATCTTTGCAAAAGCTTCGTGGAAAAGCACATTCAAAATGATTGTGGATATCGGTGAAAATTTGGAAAATGAGTGAATGGAAAGTTTTATATTATCACTCTTCGATGTGATCGAATTATCAGGAATTATTCGCGTGAATGTAGAAAATCTTGTTTTATTTGTCTCGCGCTAATTGTAAGTAAGCCACTTTTTTCCTCTTCGATTTTAACAAAGGAAAGGCTGTTAACGGGGTTAAGAACGGGTTAATAACGAATATCCACTTGTCGTTCTCTGGGATCTCGTTTAAATCCTGCGTAAAAAAAAAAAGGAAAAAATCAGTAGCGACTCGTTTTCGTTCCTTTGACGCGTAATATAATATATATATATATATATACACATAAGAGTCACGGAATACACCTAATGCGCATCTTTTTGCCGGGGCTACAAATCTCTCTCTTTCTCTCCGTCGTCCTTTTTCCACGGCAGAAATATACGGGTGAAATATTACCGGTGTCTATTCCTTTGAAAGGAACTTCGCTCTCGACTCACGCGAGACTTCCCTTTTTACGGACAATGGAGAGAAGGCGATACGACACCGAGGCGGCGAAAGAGCAAGCGACGAATAAACCGACGCTAAACGCATCAGAGGCTAAGCATATCACAATGTTTTCAAAAGTAAGAAAAATATATATCGAAAGTTTTTATTATACCCTCGAGAAAAATGATTTCTTTCGATTCGAGGGTTTGAAAATTCATTATTTTTAATAATTTCTAATTTCGTCCACTCGATCTCTCTCCGAGATCCTTAGAGCGAAATTTATTATTAGACTCGTGTTTAGAGAGCGACGACCATTCGATACAAGTGAAATTTATCGTGATACTTTCGATCTCTTAATGCGAAAAATAACTCGGGAGAGAGTTTTACTAGAAGTCTCTAGTTAATACGGACCACTGATGGATGTAAGCCAATACATCTTATTTATTTATTCAGAATTTTGAAAAATTGATTTACCATTTAATACGACAAAACATCGTACCGCCACGTCTCTCGTATACACATTTATAATAACAACGGAGACGTAATATTCGTTCCAATCTCTCCGCGATACTGATTTTAATTTCCACAGATGTTATTAAAATACGCGAATAAATCACTCTTAAACGGTATCGCAATATGAAGAAAAATCATTTATTCAAAATACACGTATAAATATTTTCTCTACCCCTTTGCATATATTCTATTCATATACATACATATATATATTTATTACATACAATTTCGACGATCAAATAATCGCAAATAATATTAGAAAGAATCGACGAATGGTTAACGCCTGCCGATCGCTTCATCTTAAAACTCGAGCGTCCCCCTTCCACCTCCCCTCCATTCGTCGACGTGAAACGCGATACCAGACGCGAAAACGTTTGCAATTGCCGTAATTGCTCGGCAATTATGTCTATCGGGAATCGACTGGAAGGCCGGCCACGACGAAGATAGTTGTAATCGGCAGCCGCGTGGGCGAGGCGCGGCTCGTTATTCGAAAATTGTTTTCGGATACGACGATTTTAAGCGTTGTTACGCACGCCTCGTTGATGGCGTATTACGCAAACGGAATATTTGAATACTCGTTTTAACTCCCCCCCTTCCTCCTCTGAGTGAGGGGGAAGGGAGGGAGAAACGAACGTCATTGTTTTTTATGTAATCGACATCGATTAACGGCGGCGATTGGATCGTGCCAGAAGCCGCAGAAATTTCCGTGAAAATTGAAACAAGGGACGCGCCATGGGGACGTTCGGCCGAAAACCGTTCCGCTCGATCGATGACAAAACCTTTTTCAACGATATCGGGGGCATCAATCCGCGTAACGACCTTGTTTCTCCATCTGGAATTACAGGTTTGATGGAGTGCAGGGAGTAGGGATATACATTGGGAGGATTCTCGAGACTGAAGCAAATATAAATGGAATTTTTTCGAACGATTAAGAAAAGGGGTAGATTATTTTTCAAATTTACATCCTTTTGCATTTCGTATATTATATTTAAATTTTGTATAATTCGAAATTAGAATTAATTTTTATGTTTGCTTTTCCACGTTCGTGGATATTGAAACGCGTATACAAGACGCACATAACAATTTTGTTTGTCTCTGGGCGCAACGCAATAGCGATATCCGACATTGGACACATATTGAAATCGTAGGATCATGGGCTAACATGTATTCGGATTATGGGACTCGAACCGACATCAATCCTTGGATGTTGAACCTTGTCGAGCATTAGCCTGCGGTTGTCAAATTTCACTTGACACGGAACTACAGGAACGACTAGGGATCCCGCCTGATCGTGAATCAGCAATCGTTCCAACTTCGCTATCGAATCTTAACGGGACATCACCTCGAAACGAAATAAATTTATTTTCAAAATCCAAGAGGAGAATTCCAAAAGTGCTACTCACACTCGTTACTCCCCTCCTTTTTCTCTCTCTCTCTCTCTCGAACGCTTTACAAAATATTTTTTTCGAAAAATTGTGGCAGCTCTTTCAAGATCGAAAGATTACCTGAGCGATGTAAAAATACATATATAAAAAAAAATAGAAAGGAATACTGGAAAAAATTTAGTAACGCACAGAGAGTCAGCCGAACGTGACACTTATCACTTGCGAATCTCCATTCGTAGAGAAATGCGTGGCAGTGGCGCGTGCGTCCGAACGATTGCGCGAATAAACGGCGAATTGGTGCGTGTCACGCGTAATATAGCGTGAAATAATTTCCTCCGGCTCTTACGTTCCCATTGTTCCCCGAGGCGAAATGTGCGCGAGGCGTTCGCGTTGCCATCGCGAATCAACGGAATGAGTCACGCCTCGATTGCACGCGATCCCGTCTGAAACCGAGCGTGCACGGCTTCGAAGAGAGATATCGGATTCGAATGCAACGCCGTGTGAATTTGGCAACCGCGGAACGACAGGAGGAAGGACGCGATCGAGGGTTTTTAATTGGCGGAAATGTTACTCTTTATACTCGCGAAAAGAAGGATGCGGCGAGAAGAAGGAGCGATGAAGATAAGAAGGTATGAAAACGATATGGGTAATGAACTGCTCGTTAAAACTATTGGCCGAGTGGTAATTGCACGTTTAAGAGATTTATGTAGTTAATGCGCTCTTGCGAAACGCAGAAAGTGGTGGAGGGAATTTTTTTAAGGTTTTTTATATTATGGACCGAAGTCAGAAGTCGTATCGACGGAAATTTAAAATTGTTGGACAGTTATATTCAATGTGTTATGTCCATTAATCCATTTAAAAGCAAGTATAATTTTTACTACGTCGTTGTCCGCATTATTAAAATACACGTAAATACGTAATTGGATCGATTAATATCATCGAACAGACGATAATAGACGTAATAACAACTAATCATTCGTTTCGTAATAATTTAACGATAATTAACGAAGGACTTCGAAAAAAGAATTTACTATCAAAAAATGGATCAATTTTTTGCCAAAAATCGTAATATTAAAAAATTTAAGAATCGTGGAGAGAGTTTAAAATCTAATTTGCGACTTGCTGATATTATTATTATTATTATTATTATTATTATAATACTCGGTGGAATTATTACGCAAGAGGGTTCGAAAGTAATAATTCCGGCGTGGAAAGTGAGTGGCGCAGCCTCGTAAAAAGCGCGGCCGAGAGTTGGAGAGCGGTGGGGGGAAAAGTGGATCGGCGGGAAGGGAAGAAAAAGTTTATCACTTAACCCGCGAACGCT
>NW_006263635.1:230989-242778 GCF_000469605.1 Apis dorsata | reverse complement strand
TGTCACGGGTCGCGGCCGACCCGTGTCGGCAATTATAGGGCGGCGCAGCTGCGCTTTCAGACAGAACTTCTGATAGTTTAATGAGCCACGTCGGAAAACTTTTAAACGGCCGAGCAACGTTATATACCCAGCGGCCGGACACACAGGGCTTAGGCTCGAACTCGAATCCCTGGCTGCCAGGGTTGTGCAGGTTCAACAACCCTCCGGGGCTATTATGGATAATGCACACGGGCGCGTGTGTATATACACCTGTAGAAGAAAACGGGAAACAGCTGCGTGAACCTTGTGAGTTGTTTGACCTTTTATTCGACGCAATACGAATTCATTAGTCGAACGAGTTGGAAATTATTATATTAGATTTAGGATCGAGACAAAGTGATTGCCTTCTCTTAATATTTCCCTTCAAATTTTTTTCTTTTTCGAATACAATCTCTCGCGTTAATCTCCTCCATTACGCAACGTGTAGCGTAATTCGAAGCGATTCCTCTCCCCTTGCTCGCCCCTAAAAGTAACAAAATTATGTGAAACACAGGAGGAGGAGGAACGATATTCACCCCCGTAATACGTAGAACGCGGGATTAGCCAGCATTCCTATAGCCCGATAACGAAGACGCTACGGGGGTAGAAAGTTTCGTAAGCTCGAGAGCTTAACTTCGAACGACCTTGGCCCACCGACGATAAGGTCAAGCGACCGACTCCCTTCTACCTCGTCCTACCCACTATCTCAAGATACCGAGCGAGGATATTCGCGGCGTCTCGTCGAAACGCGATATCGTCTTCCACGGATTTTCTTTTTTTTTTTTCCTTTTTATCTCGGCCTCGTCGTCCTTTTATATCCATCTCGGCTACTGTTACCCGCGAAAATTAGCAATTTGCTTGCGGGTGTAAACCGTTAACGAGCAGGGACGTAGAACGGGATACCACATTTCCAACCCCGCTTTGTCATCACCCTAGAGCACCCTTAACGCAACACTCTATGTCGCAACTGCGTTATACTTTTTCTCTCTCTTTCTTCCTCTCACGACGAGGTAACTCGAGTACACTCTCGAGCACGTGATCGCTCGATAAAGCTCGGAGGATTGTTCGAACGGAACGATAGGAGAGGGATAGTGGATAGAGCCGGGCGAATCGTTCGATAAAGGAAGGGTCGTAGAGAAGAAGCGGGGAAGACACGAAGCGGTGAGACACGCTGGTGGAATAAATGGGCGGCCGAGGAGAGGCGAGGGCGAGGGCGAGCTCTGTCGTGTGGAAAAGTCATAAAAGTTTGAATGAAAAGTGACTCGGTTCTCCATGACTTCTTAACAACGGTCGCGATTTATTCATAGGCATGGCCACGGCGCAGACGTGTGAGTAGAGGTGCATATATTCCTCCTCCTCCTCCTCCCCGACGACGAGTCCACGCGAAAACTTTCCGCCGTGCTACGAAATATTTGATGGAGACGTGGAAGAGAGGAGGGGGGTAGTTTTTTTTTTATCGATCGTCCAGACATTTTTGTCGCGCCATTAATACCGGGATTCGCGGACAAAGGAGCCGTTTCGTCCCGCGTTCGACGCTCGATTTAACCGCGGGCCAGATTAAAAAGTTATATTACCTCTGGAAACTTGAGGATGACGTGTCGGGATCTGCCTCTGAAATCCGGCCGCATCGGCCGTACGTTTCGTTTTCTGGGTCTTCCCGATCGATCCATCGTGAAATATGTATAATGGCCATCCTCCACCAACGGAGACAAGATAATATACCCGACAAGAGGAATCGCGAGATCCGTCGATAATCGTTGTTGGAGAATTATCGTTTTCGCGAAATCCGTCGCGTTTCTCTTTTAAATTACGATTATTGAATTCTTCCTCCAACTCGTCGTCGAGTGTATTCTTGTTTACCCGTAAAAAAAAGAAAGAAAGAAAAAAAAGAAACGCCTTTGATCTACGAACGAGCAATCCTGGGCTTCTTTGTTTACCGGTTCCGTGCCTCCCCTTTTATCGGCTTCCGATATTCAAATCGTATTTTTCCTCGAAAAATTCCTCGCGCCAGGGGCAAAGGGAGACCCTCGGCAAGATTAAGAAGGGATAGAAAATATCTCAGGACACGTTACACGCAGCTCGAGAGAGAGAAAGAGAGGGTAGGATCTTTCTGAAGGAGGTAGGGGCAGGGCTGGGTGTCCTCTTAAAAAACATCCCCCTTTCAGAACCCCCGTCGAGATTCTTGGGACGGTGTGAAAGCCACTGTCGTGAAACCGCACACACTTAATTTGCCTTGCAAAATTCAGTCCCTCTTTTTCTGCTCGCCTTCCCCTCCATCCTCGTCTCCCGATTCTTCGACGATCTNCTTCGCGATCTCCTCCCTCTCCCTGCCTCCTCGCCCTTCCTCCTCTCCTCTGTCTCTGTTTTCCGACTCGTAGGAAAAGATGGCAGGCTCGCAGGTGGGGTAGAAACGAGGAAGCGCGTTCAGAAGAAGNAGACGAAAGGGGCGAGCAGGAGAGCGGAGCGGAGAAAAGGTTTCGACGTAAGAGAAGGAGGAGGAGGGAAGGAGGGAAAAAAAGGCCGCGTGGATCTCTCCTCGACGGTGGTAGAAAAGTGTGCTTAAAATATTAACGCCGGGGGCGGTCCGCGCGAGCTAGGGGTGCAGGGGTTCTTTGTTCCACGGCGATGGAGGGTCTCGACAGAAGGAGAGAGAGAGGGATGTGTGTGTGTGTGTGTGTGTGTAGCGTGAAAGAGGGCCGCGCAAACAGCCTGGAGCAGTGACGTTCAGCTCTGTTGGCAAACCACCCTGTTGGCTCGACCCTATCTCCCTCCCCCTCCCCCCCATTCCGCCAAGCGTTCTCCAAGCTCGACGTCGCGCAAAATAATATATGAAATATGCGCCGCGTCGAGCTTTTCCGCCGTACGTCCCAAACTTTCTTCCCTTCCCTTCACTCTTGGCCGAGATATAAGGGGTGTGAAGCCGAGGCTCGAGTGGCGAGCCACCCACCCACCTAGGGAAGGAAACGAGGGACGCTAATGAAAAACCTTGAATTTTCCATGAAGGAATTACGGCTCTCTCTCTCTCTCTCTCTCTCCCTCTCGTTTGGCTAACCTTCGTCCCTCTCTCGCTTCTTTTGCGCCCGGTGTCGTGTCGACTCTCCCCTCCCCCTTACGGCTTTTGCACGGCTGTACAGGATTATTTTCACAGTCACCCCTGTTTCCCCTCTCCTCTCTCGTCGTCGAGGGTAGGGTAGGGTCTGAAGCGGCGGATAGTTACGAACAAATTAGGATTCTCCTGTGAGAACTCTCTCTCTCTCTCTCCCTCCCCCTCAACCTCTTCGGTTTCCGATGACTCCATACGCGTGGGGTGCGCGAGGTGAATTTCAATCTCGTGTGGCTGGCCGGTAACTGTGGCGAACAGAGAAAGGGGGAAGGAAGGGGGAAAGGGAAGAGAAGAGGTCTTATCGAGATTAGAGCCCGATTTTCATGGTGAACGACGCGCGTCCGCCGTTACAATGCCGAGTTTGCCCAACGATCGAGGCGAGGGAGGGGGATCCCGCTTTCGTTTTATAGCGGCGCCCCCCTCCCCCTCCTCGCTGCAAACCCTCAACTCGTCGGTGTCGGATCGGATAATGGCCTGATTCGGAATTCCGTCGTTGCCCTCGGTGTTATACGTTAATACGTTCGAGAAAGAGGAAACTGATAACGGTTCGCTAATAATAATAATGGGGGAGGGGAGAGGGAAGGGGGTCGTTTGAAAAACGCGATCCTCTCCTCGAGGAAAAATTTATCCTACGAATCGAATATGGAAATTTGGTATACGTACACGAATTGCATCAGAGAACTATCGGAGAAACGTGAAATGTATGAATTATTCTTTTGACAAGTAAGATAATTTGTTTTTTTTTTTTTTTTTATGTACATTAAAAAATACACTAAAGAAGCATTCGGGAAAAGCCGAATCCCGGATTCGAGATCGAACTTCGAACGAGGAAGGGAAAGGGAAATCGATGGGAACAAGAAACAAACGTAGCTCGTTTATTAAATTTCCTCCAGAAAGAAGGTTCGCCACTATCTTCGGAATAAAAGTGGCGCGGGTGAAGGTGGAGCAAACAGTATCGTCTAGTGTCGTCTAGTATCGAGGCGTATACCGCCGACGGTTCCGCGCTCGCGGTCGTCGAATTGAATATTGCAAACGGAACCTTTTCTCGAAAAACCGATACAAGCGGATCCGAACGATTCCCCGCCCCCTACCTACTCCGAAGACAGGAAGCTCGTACAAGGGTGGCCCGGTAACACCGGAAAGAATTTCCTTTAGCATCGTCGGAAGCAACAACCACCCTCGAGCAAGAAAAAGAGGAGGAAGAAGAAGAAGAGAAAGAAAAGGAGGAGGAGAAGGAACACGGTAGAAAGAAAATAAAGAAAGAAGGGTTTCAAGCTCGATAAACATTGCGTGTAGCTTGAACTGTCGTCGCCGCGATGCCCGTAGCCTGTTCGTACGAACGTATATATATATATATATATATATACACATACACGTGCACATATACACACACATATACGGAGTAGCATATTCGCACATAGGAGAGAAAGCACACAATCGAATCCAGTGACGCAAAGCACACACGTGCGGTTTACGTGCTTGCACACACCGCCACAGAGAGTGACGTGGTCTCGCACAGACGCGGACACTCTCTCCCGGCCGGGCACAGCACGAAATATTTGAGTTGCTTGGCAAACACGTAAATGTAAACGCCGCGTTTACATTCTCGTTTACTTTTCACCCCCTCTGCTTCCCTCCTCCTCCTCCTCCTCCTGGGGCTATACGACCGAGGAACCTCCTCGACGACAACCGCACCACGGTTTCCTAGGATAGACCAAGCGCGGAACGGAGGCCGTGCGAGGGGAGGGGGAGGGCGAAAGGAAGGAAGAGCAGCGGAGGGCCGCGAATAGAGACGACCGAGACGACTCGACCCGTGTCGAATACACACCATGATGACGGCAACGATGTGGTGGAGACCGCGTGAAGAGGAAGAAGGTGGCGCGCGCGAGAGCGGCGGGCCGCGAGAGGAGAAACGAAGGTACGACGATGGAGTCAGGAGCGAAGGTTGAGGCGGAGGTGGCGGATCACGACGCCACTGGCGGGGAACTCGAGTCGACTAACCGTCAGGTAAATATTGACCGAGCGGGATATTGCTCCCGATGCCTGTTTGTTTATTTCAATACCCGTGACCGATGGGCTTGACAGGGGGAGGAGGGGTTCGCTGTGTGCACAGGGTGAAGGGAGACACACACACACACATATACTTTCGCGGTCTATACACCTCCTATGTTTTTGTGCACGGGAATAGAACAGGGTATATACAGTCGGTCGCAAAAATCTTCGTGCATCTTGCGCGTATTTACGGGTATCGTTTTATCAGGGATGGTAATTATGTTTTTTTTTCTCTCTCTATTAATCGAGCTTCGAAGGGATGAGATCGATGACTCCCTAGGAGTTTTGATCATTTCTTTTATTTTTTTTTTTTTTTTTAAGTATTTATCAAGAATTAATTGAATTAAATATATTTCAAAAGTGGGGGGAAAAATATTTATTTCTTTCGGGAAAAGTTAAAGTGTGATGGGCAAACAATTTTTTTCCTCGTGTTTAAATATATATGATGTTTAGATTCTAAACAATAGTCTGTTAATCGTTGTTCTTTGTTGATAAATATTCTCGGGCGAAATTATATTAAAAATACGTAGGAACGATGAAAAATTTGAAATTTTGATGGATAATGCGTGTAGGTAATTTTTGTGGCTGACTGTATATGGTGTATATACGTGTATATTGACCGTTTGGATTGCACGTTTTGCGTGTATCACATGCGGATGCACACGGTTAGAGAGGAGATAACTCGGTATATCTGGATGGCGTGTATAGAAACGCCTCGAGTTCGAGGGAAAGAAACGCGTTGCACGGTTTCCCCGGTGTCCACATACTGAGTCCATTTATATCCAAGTGATATATCCACTCTCGAGGCTTTCTTGAGAACCGTCCAGACCACGACGACAACATCGATAAGCATCGGGACAACTCTCTCAGTCTCTGTCGTTTCCTATCGTTCTTTCGACGATACGGTGTTGCTTCCCGCGAATCCCGGGATCGTATCTTTTTCTTTTGGGAATAACGGTGAACGTGCACACCGCAAAAAGCGAGAAGAAGCTCTAGATTTGATATATTCTGCGGTGGAACACGCAGAACGCATCGATCGAGTATCGTTGTCACGAGGAAGGAAATCGATTCGAATATGAGAAAGTTTTTTTTCTCTTTTTTTTTTATGTGCTTGTGTGAGATTCTCTGAAAATTGGAAAAATTACAATTATACAGGATTACATTATACATTCGTGAAATGATTTCGTTCGATTGAAATTATTTTTGCAAAAATTCTATAATTTTAATCTAAAGAATTCTATACCTAAGATTTTCTATTTGTATGTGTTAATATTTCTTAATACTTTTTATTTTGAAGAATTTTTTTATAGGAAAGTATCGAATTAGTTAATAATTTCCTCCCAAGAATTAATTCAACTGCCGTTCGCGAAACAAAAAAAAAAACGAAACTCTCTCGTGTAATTACAGATGCAAACACGAGTCGTATGGGTTAAACTACGTCTCGCGAAAAAACTGCAATTTTATTCAGCGATGACATACCAATCTTCCAACCTAACAGCGCGGTTAATAAAACGTACGAAGTAATTAAAATGTTCGCCAATTTCTCCCTCTCCTTCTCGGTAGAAGATTCTTATTTTCCGCTAAACGAAACCCGCGGTTTAAGCGGCACGGTAATTCGCGCCATTAAAAACAGTATAAACTTCTTCTACCACGCTGCGGGAAGGGCTGTTGTTGTTGTTGTTAACCAACCGCGATGCGATGCTCCTTTTTTTCGCCCCTCCCCCTCCCCGAGTTTCTTTTTCAACCGTTATACCGGTCGGTATAATCGTTGCCTCACCGCTGCGTCACCGCGTTTATCGACACCGCAATCTTCCGCTTGGGATATCGTTGCATAATTCGCGCGCCGCGAATATCATTATCGCGAAAGCTGAGAAGCGGCAGAATTTCAATGAAATTCGCGTTACGTGAACGCCATGCGTGTTCGCGAAGGTTAGGTTAGGTTAGGTTAGGTTAGGTAGTGCTAGGTTTCGTGCACGAGCCATTACGCGATCACGATCGTCGCCTTTTACCTTCTTCCCTCCTTCTTTTTCTTTTTCTCTCTTCCTTTTTTTCTCTTTTTTGCTTTATACGTTTTCCTCGTACGGTAACGGTAATAATATTCAGCCGCACTCGCTAAATAGCCGGTTACAACTATCGCGATAACCATCTTATTACCCGAACGATTTATTCCGTTGTAGCGGATGTTTCGAAGCTTTGGAACGAAAAAGGTCGCGACGAGAAGCGCGCATGCGCCGTCTTTACGACTCGCGAACGTTCGTATAATAACGGTAATGAACGTTCTCTTTTTCCGAGGCGCGGAATCTCGCGTATCGGCCGCGCTTTCTTGCTGCGCGCAGCCTCACCCTAAAAATTCCTATCTCTCGATCTGAACTGCGGTAACCGCGGGCCTCTTTCACCTTCGCCATATAAACCATAATGTGCACGCGACGCGCGCTCGCTTGACGCGAGGGGAATGTCATTTGTGGCGTTAAACGGCCGTTTCCCTCGTAGAAAGGCGATAAAGGTCTCGTTTTCGCGTGTTCCCGACATTTCTGACCGATTAAACGAACCGAATTAGAAAAGGAAATATATATATATATATATCTATGTGCAATTTCTTGTTAATTATTGTTGCATAAATTAAATTATACGCTGTCCGAGTTTGTCGATCTATAGTTTATTATATATAATTTATAACATTCTAAACGAGTTTGAGAATGAATATTATTAACGAGGCTGATATAAATTTTTTCCACCTCTGCAATAACATTCTTTAATTAACTATATCGCGCAAGAGATTTTCTCCGATAATTAATATCCGATAATGATTAATTATTTCGATTATTTTACCAGTCAAAATCTTTCTTCAAGATATCACGTCACCTTACAACGAGTAACGAGAAACGATTGGAAGCCAATATTTTTAAGATTTATTCCACAAGTTCGTTATCGACAAGCAAGAGGAAAAATAAAACGAGAAAGGAAAGCCAAACTAGCGAAACCGCATTATCATCCCGATGCGTGTAAAGTGAACGCAATACAGAAACCGCAAGGTGATTGTCAGGTGAAAATGAACACGTCTCTTCATAGCCCGTACATGTTGCGCCGACACCGGGGCATCGAATAATCGTTTACACGCGAACGAGAGCCGCGATCGAGTGACCCTACGCGTTTACAGGGACGCGTGTGTGCACGCGCGTAGGCGTCGATACACCTTTTGAACACGCGCGCATGGAACGCGGGGCGCAACAACGCCACGTAGTAGGTACCACTACTACACCATAATAGCGGTCCACGTGGCGTGGCAGACAGCCTGTCCGCGGACGCACGTGTTCCTCGGCACGTTGTCGGCGATGGTAGACACGCGTACACCTTGTAAACCCGGTCGGCGTCGACCCAACAGAAACAATTAAGCTTAATTAATAACTGCTAATCCGTTCACCCCCGACCCCAACCTCAACGTCCACGTAACGGATCGCGGCTCGTCCCTGTATACAACGTACAATCACCTATACAGTCTCTTGCAAAAGTGTTTGCAACCAAGTTTCTTATAAGGAATATTCACGGGATATATACGAAATTAATTTTAACGAAACTTTGCGAGTGCGATAGAGCATCGTGGGATTTCTTTTTGGCAAAGGAAAAAAAAAAAAAATCACAGAGTATAGTGGTATAGTCCGAAAATATTTTATACGTTCAAAATTTCAAGAAACGGAGTACTGGAACTGTTATAATTGATCTCATCCCCTCGAATAAATATTTCTCAATTAAGTTAACTTAATTACGAACAATTTAAATTTAGACGAAGCGAGAAAGGAGAGCAACTTGATATGATAAATAAATCTCGATCGATATTTTTGTTCGTATCAAAAATTTTTATACGTGTTTTAAAATCAATCCTTTAGAAAAAAGGATTACCCTACAACAAGATTACCGTTTCCGATCAATGAATCAACGTCATTACTCCTTCCTCGCTTCATCTGCCAAGTTGTTTCGAGATATTTACCCGAGCGATTTGCTTATATAATAATTAGAAACCGCGAAACGGTTGATTAAACTCGATTAAAATCGCGGTAAGGTATGTTACACGAAGACTTTTGTGACCGACTGTAGATACGTATCAACACAAGCGGCCACAACAAAGCAGGCAACCGTCGTATATACACGCACGAGTACACGGGCACACGTATATACTACTACCGTTCGATCGACGGGTATGCAATCTCGTTAATTACCTTGTCGATTCGTTTTTGCGCCATCTATCGACTTTCGCAACGTAAGAGCCGCTTCCGATACGATCGGCGCGCGGAATTACCGGAATAAGCCGGCTGTTGCGTAAGGATCGTCGATTTTAGGGAGGGGGGAGGAGGGGAGGGGGAGAGGTGCTCCCCGACGGTAAAAGCATTTTGCGGTCGCGCGCGAAATTAATGCTGTTTGCGGTCGAACAAGCCGGCATGGGTACGCTGATGTTGCTCGCAGGTGAAATTAATGAGATTTGCTTTTACCCTCCTTTTTTTTTTTTTTTTTTTTTCTCGCGATGGGGGAATTTTGTTTTCTTTTTTCTTTCTCTCTTTTTTTTTTTAATTGCGTTTCAGTCTGAACGATGTAGGATAACGATTGAACGTCGTCGTTTCTTCGAATGTGAACACGTTGTCGTAAATTATTTGTCCTTTTTTTTTTTTTTTTTTCTTTTTTTTTTCCATTTCGACGCATATCTCAAGGAATGTTTTTTAGAAATCTTCGAGTCGGAAGATTGGAAAAGGATATCCATGAAATTTGCTTCTTCCTCCTAAGTATTAAACGATGTTGAAAGGATGAATAGGTAAAAAAAATAAAAAGAATTAACCGCTTATGCAACCGTCCAATTATTTTTCTTCCTCCGCGTGAATTTATCTCTTATCGAAGATAAATCGTTCCTTCAATTTCGATTTAATCACATCTCTCGTAACGTTCGTTTACGACCGAATGTGTTGAGAAGAAAAAAATTATTTACAAAAAAAGAAAAAATGTTCGTCTAATTGAGTTTAAATTAAAAGAAGAAGAAGAAAAAAAAAAAGAAAATGATATCAACGTTGGGTCGTTTAAAAATATATCTGCAGAAAAAAAAAAGCGGATTATTTTAATGAATTTCTTATAATATATATTATAATAGATAGGTATCATTGCCAGGCGCGTTTTTTGTACGTATAATTAGAAAAGATATTATTACGATTTCTGCTATTATTATAATCACGTTCGTATATGCATTTAATTGGCAACGAAAATACGGACGATTATCGAATAATCAAATCTCTTAATTAATTACATTTACGTTTTCCTTCTTCTTTTTTTTTTTTTTTTTTTTTTTTTATTATTAATAAAATTAATTTCTCAATCGCAGACCAATCAAGGCCGCTCCAAGACTCGTTCGACGAGTCCTTTTGCATACCATTTAACTCGTCGTGGCCAGGTGCAATCGCGTCCAAAAACAAAAGATCGAATCCAAAAGCGAGAATTCTAGGTAGTGAAATAGTAGAACCGCGAAGAACCGTGCGGTGATCTAATGTCCTGTTAATGTTACGCGAATCAGCAACGCGAGTAACTCGGTTTATCGAGGTCTAAACTTTTGTCTCGCCTTATATATCCGATCCCTCGATTTGCTTTTCGCGGTGCAAACAGCCTATCGAGTTTGTTCCGTGTAATCGACTTACGATTAAACGACTCGTCTAATTTATTCGCGCGTTGACACGCGATTATTGAAACGCGTTCGACGGAAAGATGATGCAAACTTTTCTTTTTTTCTTCTCGAGAAACGAATAATAACTGTTTACACTTGGAATGGAAATGGAAATAGAACAATCATCGAATAAAATTAAATTCAAAAAAAATATATAAATATATGTATATACACATACAGAAACGTATAAATTTCGATATAAATTACATTACATCCAAAATCCCTCTATCGTATAAAGTTTCCGTTTATAATTCAATTATATCATACAATATATTTAATTTGGATTTTATTTGATTACGTTTCTTTACAAGATATAATTATATATTCCAACTTGTATTTCGATAAAATCTTTGCAATCCATTAATCGCTCGCCCGATTTGCCGACAACGATATCAATTTCTATATAAAATCAGCGACAATCGTATCGATTCGCTGATAAACAAAGAAGAAAATGGGAAATGGAAACAACGGTAATATCGTTTAAGAATTCAACGCCTCGTTTTGTTCCTGCTCAAAACTCAACAACCCCTTAATCAACCGACCAATCAAACCAATATCGATACACTTTTATTCGACTCACGTAAAACCCACGAAACGGGATAAAAAAAAAAAAAAAAAAAAAAACAGACCAGATCCAGATTCAAGCCAATCTCCAAGCCAAGATTCCTGCCTCGACTTCGATCAATCCCGTTTTCGGGCGAAAACAAACGTGCAACGAACAAACCGTTTCCCATTCGATCGTTCTTTCGCGCCGTTTGCTTGCAAATATACAAATGCTCCAGGCCAATTACAATCAAAGCGATCCTCCTCCACCCCCCTCTTCTCAAAATTCAAAAACCTCTCTTGGCTCCAAAATGGACCAACAGCCGAGAGGCTAGGCTGCCGATTTCACGCACGGCCGATCTACAGATTACACCTCCC
>NW_006263635.1:224387-230920 GCF_000469605.1 Apis dorsata | reverse complement strand
CCCTCGAACGACAAGTCGAAACAGACTAAATCGACCAGGGGGGCGGATACACGGCCAAAAGACAGGTGGTTTGAGCGTCACTGTCCAACACTTGATTACGTCAGTTAAGCGGTCGCGGCTCAATTCCGGCTACGAGCTAACCAACCCCCTTTCCGAAACTACCCGCCCACACCCACACCCGCCCTTTGTCCGTGACCGTCTCTATTCCCTCCCCACCACCGTGCCCTTCCTCGTTTCTCCAAAGCCAACGTGACCCCTATCGAGCTTCCCTGTTTCTCACCACCCTCTTCCACCCTGTAGCAGCGGTCTTTCCATTGGGACGGATTTGACTCGAAAACACGATTGTCGAAGATAGATAAAAGAAAAGAGGAGGAGAGAGAAGAATTTTGGATGGAAGATTAAAAAACGATTTCCAAAAAGCATCTGTAAAGAGTAATAATAATTCCTTTTCATGAAGTTTGTTTAATATGGAAAGAAATGTCTATTCGAATCGTGGATATTCTACTATGATAGTGCAACGACAGGATTGTAAAAAGATGTTTTGATAAATTATTCGCAGGAAAGAAGATTATGAATATCTTCTAGAGAGCTACTACTCTACCTGGTGTATTCGATGTTTATTATTTTACGTGGAGAATGAAAGATCGGGCCTACGTATTAACACCTCGTACGCGAGTGTAATATTCAGCTGTGAGGCAGCGTATATTCGCCGGTGATACATAATTGCGCACGACCGGTACACACCAGAGTCAGTAGCTCTGACACGAGTCGGTAATCGGTCCATTCGGGGTTCCAACAGCGAGCGAGCGCACCTACCTCGTCCAAGCCTCCTCCTCGGTTCGAGGCACTAAACGTAATTAAACGGATAGTTTCCGCATTAGCCGCGATTGGATAATCATTCATCGATTATCTCGGCAATGCGGGGTGACAGACAATACGTAGCCGCGTTATTCCTAGCCTCACGGTTGTGCGCGCGCGTGGGCGTTGTTGCGTTAATGGTACATAAAACGCGCTGCTCTTAACCCTTTGCGCTCCAGCTGAGTAGCTGTTTCGCTCGAACCAGCTACTCGGACCCAAGCGTTCGGTGGCCTCAAGACTATAATTACTCGTAAGGTTATGTGTGAAGAGCTTAGGAAACTATTTAGGAAGCGATATTCTAAAAAAATATATTTGCTCGCTGCTGGAAAGAGTTAACTTAACGTTCTTTGGTTCTTTCGATTGGACGCCTCAATTTATTATAATAATAATAATTTTATCAGGTGAGCAGACCAATATTTGAAGGGAATTGAAGGGAGGATCGATGAGAAGATTGCACGGATCAATCAAAGAGGATACAGAATTAATTTCTCTTACTATCAATTAATAGGCAAACAGCTTAGAAAAAGGTCAAAAAGATATTTAAATCCACAAGGATTTATAAAGATGACAACGTACGAAGTTGACGGAATAGACAAAAGTTAGAAGTAAAGTCGAATAATTGGACACGCTTCTAATCCTAAAGGGACGCGCGTTCCCTTGTGCAAGGTGAAAGGTGGCAAAGAAGAGGTTCACGGTTGGACGAGGCGACGCCTTTTAAACGCGCAGCTGTTCACCGACACCGGGCCCCTCCGGTATCACGGATCACGGGCGACCGAGGTGATTTATCTGGCAGAAATTACCGATAATTATTTCCCCCCCTCCCTTGCCTCCCCCAGTAGTCCTGGCCACGAACCACGCCGCCGGTTTCGAGTGAAACGTCGTCCCCGTTGACGTTGATTGCACCGCAACGCGAGGGAATAGGCCAAGTCGAAGGCCAAGATCGGAGATATCCCAAGAGGGGTTGCTTGTTCTTCGATAATGCGGCCCCGGTTTACGTGGCACGAATACTGGGAGGGGAGAGGGTGTTTCCTCCTCGTTTCCTTCACGATGGAATTAAGATTAATCCCTCGAATTGGCTCGCGAGATTATTTAGAGATGCGTGAATTAACCGCTTGATGAATTGCCACGCTTCACCTGTCATCTTTATCTTTTGGAAGTAGGAAAAAATGTTTATGATATTTTATAGGTATAAGGAGGGTGGGGTGAGCGTTAACGAAACTCTCTCGATAGTCGTGTTTCGAGGGGTAACAACGGTGATTGGTAAATCTTCCTTTTCCAATGGATTGCTTCCCTCTTTGGAGGATTAGAGATATAATGTTGGGAAAGTATTCCTCTTTTCGTTCTCGTCGAAAATTTATCTTTTGTAATATTGTTAACCGTTTGCAACTCGAACGATTTTTGTGATCTCCGATTAATAAGGTTCCTTTATTATTGTTATATTCCTTTGTCAGGAAAATAAAATCATTCTTCGAGCTCATTCTCGTCACGTACGCGAAAAAAATCATCGAGTCTCGATAAATAAGAATAAGAATTTAGCTCGTTGTGAGATGAACGTTTTCTTCGAGTTCTCTCTGTGACAATCTCTGCGTTCGACTTGTTTGTGGAAAATACTGAAATTACCGTATCACGTTAATTTCCTCTTAGAAATTTTCAAATTCGAGAATCACGACAAACCGAGCCTATGATCCCTTAAATCCCAGAAATCAAGCTCTATCGTTCAAATTACTACGCGCGTACCAAGATTACACATCGCAATCCGGTAATAACACAATTTTCCATAATTCCACATTTCCATGCGCCATAATTCATCGTTCCACCATCACAATTATCAGCCCGAAACGCGCATACATTTCATTACACCGAGCATCACCATTATCGAAACCCAGCCGCATGTGTTTCGTTGCACCGGCTATCATCAATTTCGAGCAGTTTAAAAAAAAAAAAAAAAAGAAGAAGAAAAGAGAACTGGTCGCAAAACTCTCTCGAGAATCTCTTCGAGAACCCTTGTTTTCTTTAGAGAGGATGATCCTCCTCCGAGAATCCTCCGCCAAGATATAGGGCAGCAACTGGATTCGAATTATTGCGATAATTTGAGAACGTGTCAGATTCGACTTTCTACGAGCGCTTCTCGAGAAAAAAGAGTATAAAGTCGAACGTTTGGGCAAAAGTGGATGGAATCGAATCGTGACGAATTCTATTAACCTCCGGAAGAAGTTGAAGACGAACACATTCAAAGAATGTAGAAGAATTCTTCTGATAGACGAATTCTCCATTTATTCGAGATTAATTTCCTTTAATAATAATAATAATAAAAGTGAATCGTATATTTATAATTAATCCAAAAATTACTTAACAAGCGACTTTTACTCTCAACAAGATTTTCGTCACGTTAAAAAATTCGTTTTAAGGAGAAGAAAGAAAGCTCTAAAAAGAATGAAACCCTTTCCTTTTTCGAGTTTATATAGCGCGTTATTTATTAAACTCGATCGAATCGCTAGGCAAATCCAAAAATTATTTAATAAACAACTTTTATTCTCGTCACGTTAAAAATTCGTTCTAAGGAGAAATAAAGCTCCAAAAAGAATGAAACCCTTCCCTTCTTCGAAATTAACCCGAATTTATATAGCGCGTTATTTATTAAACTCGATCGAATCGCTAGGCAAATCCAAAAATTATTTACCACGCGACTTTTATTCTCAAAAAATTTTCGTTCTAAAGAAAAAAGCTTTAAACAGAACGAAACCCTTCCCTTCTTCGAAATTAACTCGAGTTTATAAAGCGCGTTATTTATTAAACTCGATCAAATCGCTAGGCAAATCCAAAAATTATTTACCAAGCGACTTTTATTCTCAAAAAATTTTCGTTCTAAAGAAAAAAGCTTTAAACAGAACGAAACCCTTCCCTTCTTCGAAATTAACCCGAATTTATATAGCGCGCTCTTTATTAAACTCGATCGAATCGCTAGGCAAATCCAAAAATAATTTACCAAGCGACTTTTATTCTCAAAAAATTTTCGTTCTAAAAAAAAAGCTCTAAAGAGAAGTAAACCCTTTCCTTCTTCGAAATTAACTCGAGTTTATAAAGCGCGTTATTTATTAAACTCGAATCGCTAGGCAAATCCAAAAATTATTTACCAAACGACTTTTATTCTCAAAAAATTTTCGTTCTAAAGAGAAAAGCTCTAAAGAGAACTAAACCCTTTCCTTCTTCGAAATTAACCCGAATTTATATAGCGCGTTATTTATTAAACTCGATCGAATCGCTAGGCAAATCCAAAAATAATTTACCAAGCGACTTTTATTCTCAAAAAATTTTCGTTCTAAAGAGAAAAGCTCTAAAGAGAACTAAACCCTTTCCTTCTTCGAAATTAACTCGAGTTTATAAAGCGCGTTATTTATTAAACTCGAATCGCTATGCAAACCGTGGCCCATCTCGCGGCAACAATCGATGGAACGAGGCAACACGAGAAACGAACGAACGAAGGAGGCTCGCGTGCAAAAGTAATCGCGTGCGATGCGTGGCGTGAGTATGTGCGTGCGAAAAACAGTGCTGGCCGGAGGAATCGGCTCGAGCGGGGAGGGAAGGGGAGGAAGGAACGAGGGTTATGCAAAAGCTCGGTTGTCGATGGCCGGCTCTGGTGAATTATGTAAGGAGGACGACGACGACGGGGCTCACGGCTCTTTAATTAATACGACTTCTCGTGACGATTCCCGGGAAGGGAGGGAATCGGGCCGGCCTTTTAACAGCGATTCCCTGTTCGAATTCCACGGGTTCCTGCACGCAACGCGTACAGGGAATACGTTTTCGAGGCCCGAAGATCGGTTTTATCTTTGCGAGGAGGGCGTTTTTGAGGCGAGCGTTTTACCGGGAATCGGTAAACTTGTGAGAAGATGAGTATAGATGGTGTTGGGCTTGGTTTCGGGGAAGAAGGGGGAGAATTAGGGGGAGTGCGGTTGGAAGTTATCTCTCGACGTAGGTATTCAATCCTTTTTTCTCTCTCCTACATTTTTCTCTATTGAAGAAGAAGAAAAAATGAATTGTTTCGGAAATAATTCCCTCTCCTTCTCTCGAATACGGTTCATCTTAAAAATCGCATCGTGTCTCATCCCTTTGGTGATTTATCATTTCGACGATAAATAAAGACGTTTTGCATCGACGTACACGAATACTTTATAAGAACGAAAAAGGCAAAAATTTAATGGGATAGAAGAGAGAAAATAATTTTTCTTTTCCATTCTTAACACAATCGTTCACACTTTCCTTTAAAATACGAGATTTCCCGCGCTCGAATTCCGTGTTCGAAACTGGTAGGGCGGTCTTATAAAATCGTTAAACTGGTTAGCAGGAGGGGGGAGTGTAACTCACAGTCGGTACACGTGGAAATGAAGTGGAAAGCCGTAATATCTGAACAAGCTGTGCGCAGCCCGGTAAATAAGAAGCAAGTAAACCGCACGATGTCGATTCTTTTTTTTACCCCCGCCTCCCACTCGATGTTGCACACGTTCCAACTGTTTTTCCTTCTCCTTCTTTTTCTCCGTTGTGTACAGGACGATTCATGAATACGTAGTGTTTTCGCAGAGCAAGGAAACGAATTTATATACGGAATAAAGGACATCGTACGAAAATGTTGACGATGTATGCAACGATGAATTAACTCAAGGAATAATTTAATCGTTTTCTAATACATTTTCATCCAATATGAAGATAAAGTAGAATCGTTTTATTTCTTTTTTATCGATTATGTTTTTTAAAAAATGTTCTTTTCACGTATATTCGATGCATTTGATAAATATGGAATGGGTTTCGAAGAAATAAATATCTAAGAGATTTCATGGTAGCAAAGACACAATCGTATCATCCATAATTCAATTAATTAAAGTATAAGGAGCGTTTAATTATTATTATAGCGTTTCACTTACTTTGTTTCTTCGAGGTGGACGTTCGCTTATGAATCGTCCTGTACAACTACGATAAAACGTTTTCGCGTGAGAAAATGCTGGAGGGTTGGTAAAGAGACGCGGAACGGGTCGGGGAGAGTCGAGAATGAAGTCGATCGGAAACGTCGAAAAGTTACCTTCCTCCATCTCCTTCCCTCTTTCTTACCTACTCTCTTCCTCCTCCTCGCAAACATCTTGTCCCTCTCTTTTCCTTCCTTCCTTCCTTCCTTCCTTCCTTTTTTTTTCCTCTCCTCCTCCGCGACTTAGAACTCGAAAACGACCATTCTTCCTGCAGGCCGATTTCACTTAATTCGAGAGGAGTGTTCACGAAGGAGTTTCGCGGAAAGGGGGAGGCGAAGAAAAAGGAAAAGGAAAGGAAAAAAAGAAAGAGAGAAGAGACCTTAGAATCTCATCGTGTCCGCTCGACGTTTACCCGGAGACGGCACATAATTACGTCGCTAATCGCGTAAATGAATTCTTTCCCGCGTGCCGGATTTCGAGAGCTACCCGTGTGAAATCTCGACGACGAGTCGTGAGGATTTTACGTTTGTCGGAATTTATTTCGGGGAATGGAGGCCAGTGATTAAATTTCGATTTCCAAGAATTTCTTCCTACATTCGTATTCTTTGTTATCCTCTCTATATGTGTATATGTGTGTGTGTGTGTGCAAGACAGGCTTGAGTCACTTTTTTTTTTTTCCTGTATTGTTTGGATGTAATTAGACAAGTATCTTGATTA
>NW_006263635.1:222773-224184 GCF_000469605.1 Apis dorsata | reverse complement strand
TTTTTTTTTTTTTTTTGCAATTTTGTTGCATTGACATACATGTTGCGAAAAAAGAAAAAAGGATGAAAATGAGATTTTAATTGAACAGATCAGCGGAAGAATGATGATTGCAAATTACCTAGCGGATTGTTTATCTTTAAAATTTTTTTCACTTATTCGTATTTTCCTCCAACAATCCCAAAGTGGACTAGTATCTTCCAACTTTAATACACTTTGTAAACAAATGGATATTTTTAAAAAAATATTTTTTGCTTTATGAATATCTCGGAAACTTATCCTTTCTATGATGTAACAGTATTTATCAATCTACCTTAGAATATTTCCAACGATATATTTGACTGATCCATACGTATATACCATTCCACATCTCAATTTCCCCCAAATTCTCCCCATTCACAATACTCTTACACTTAAATTTCTTTCCAGAATCTTGCACGTCCCCCAACCGACCATCTCCCAATTCAAAGCGATATTAAATACACACATACCTGCGGATTCATTTTTCGCGCGTATATATATATTCCCTTACTTGAAACACCCCGTTTCCCATTTCCCACAAATGTTAGACGAGCACGCATTACCGATTTCCGAGTGGCCGGGATCCGTTCGTGGAAAGGGATGGAGGCATTCGGTGTGCGAGTGTCGAAAGGGAGGAGGGGAGGGGTGTAAGGATTTGTCGAAGTTGAGGAGGAGAAGAAAAAAGGGATTGGAAGGGTGGCTCGGGCGTTATAACGAATTCTTTTCGAATTCCATTATCGTCGCACGCTCCAATTATTCTCGTCGTTCCGAGGAATGATTTATCTCTCTCCCCTATTGTTACGCCCTTCCTTTAGGCTAGGAAAGCGCGCACCACGATTGTGGTCGTGTTTCGAATCAATTAACTTCGTGACGTCAGTCAATGCTAGCGGCATCCCCGCCTATCCGCGTGATCATTCCCCCAAGAAGGAGCTTATTGACTTATTAAGGGCTCGCTTCTTGCCTGGAATTCGATTGCCTGACGACAACGATAAAGGAGAGGGGAGCACGAGGGGAAGGATGGTCGAAAAAAATAGCGAAAAATTTCTGGGAAATTTTTTTTGGAAAAATTACTCGAATAAATAGGATAAATAAAATCGTTTTCGTTTAATGAGAAATTTTCTACGGGGAGAGAGGGGGGGGGAAGGAGGGGGATGGAAATTTAATAATAATAAAATAATCACATTAAAAGATTGGAAGAGTAGAGTTTGCGGAATAAATCAAATATCCGTGAATTTATTTTATATTATAGAATTTTTTATCGAGCATTACGCTCGTTTAATATAAATACCTTTTAATTTGATTAATTCGTATTCGGATAGCGAATCGATAATTCACTTATTATGAGAATCGACGAATTATTGTAACTTGAAACTTTCGTGCGAGAGGAAACTTG
>NW_006263635.1:220854-222742 GCF_000469605.1 Apis dorsata | reverse complement strand
TTTTTTTTTTTTTTTTTGATAATTGTACGTAGTGTTATACGTTCACGGATGTTTACCTTTTAGATAAACGACGAAAGAAAGAAAAAAGAGGAGATTAATTTGTTATTGCCGTGAACGGAACACAAATACTTTCCATATTTATTCGATATCTCGTCCCATAAAAATTCTCTTACACGGCCTACTACTCCAAATAAGTTTCTATATACACCTGGTACAATTATACATGGTACAAGCGTTTTTTTTTTTCCCCCCCCGTTCCTTCCTCGCGACTTTCTCCGCCGATAAAAAAGCGCCTTTTGAACCGCCGACATTATCGATCGGTCACAGCATTTATTCTCGAAAATCGGTCGAGAAACGGAATGGAATATTCTCCCCGAATAAAAGCGAGAAACGATTCGAAATACGATCGTCGTCCGGCCAAACAAACGTGCTTTTCGTGGCTCGCTTATCGGGCAAAACGGTTTCATACGGAAAGGAAATATTATTGCCGTGCATTATCGATAATTACTGTCGGCTCACTTACGGAATGGCCTTTAAAATGAAACTGACATTTATTAAACGGAATCGGCGGGCCCGCCGCAGCGGTTGCGCCGTCGATCGATTACAATCGTAATGAACGGATACAAACGGCCGGCAGAACGTACCGAAAGATCGGAATTGGCCGCGTGTACAACAACGCTTCGGTTTATATGGTATTTGTGGACCGGCTCGTCCGGGTGCCGTTGCTATCCCCCGCTTCTAATTCGACTAACAGTTTAAATTATTGCAGGGCGGCCGACATTTCGCGGTCGGTAACCGTGCTCCCTTTCGTTGCAACGATCCCTCCACGATCGTTCCCGATTTTTCAAAGATGTCATTTTGATTGATTGATACGTTGCCAATGATTTATAAAATTTCAAGGAATTATAAGGAAGAAACGAATGATTATCGATTAACGGTTTTAAAATTCTTGGTTCAAGTTCTCTCACACCAGTAAAATTCGTAGAATTCGTAGAATTTTAATGTAATAAGGTAACATGAATATTTAAGATTCTATAAATTCAGGTTCCTCGAATCCTGTTCTTTCGTGTCGTGATTACACATCTCCAAAGAGACGTGTTATATTTGAAATACCATATCAAGATTTACAAATATCGTACGATTTTGTTAGATCAATGAAAGGCAAACGTAAGAATCACTTTTTTCTCGCCCGCCATTTATCGCATGAAATATATATATATATATATTAAGATCAAGTTGAACGTGATGAATTTACGATTTCAATCTACGTGGCGAATAACCACCAAGCACGCCTCATTTGTGTTTCTAATATTTTTCTTCCATTTATCGAGGGATATCGGGTGCGCGTTAATAACGTGCACGATCGTATGGAAACGTCAAGAGATAATAATTGCCATCAGGAATGGGCGAACTAAAGGGGAAACACTGCGCGCTTTCCGAAATGGATCGGCCAATTACTCGTGAGTTCTTGTCTATCTCTCTTTTTTCCCTCTCTCTCTTTCCATGTTTTCCTTTCATTTCCATTTCGAAAGCCCTCTCTCTCTCTCTCTCTCTCTCTCGCGCGCTTTTTCTTTCTCTCTCGAGCAGAGTTGGCTCGCTCTTTTAACACGTTCGGTTCGAACGTGCGCTGGTAATTGGAAATTTCGCGCATATCTCCCTCTCGCTCGCTTCTCCCCGGCCCGGTTCACATGTTCGCCACCGCGGATTTAATCCGCGAAACGTGTGTACAAATCGCACGGAAGAAAAAACCGGAAACGCCAGTTGACCGAATGAACGAGCACCGCTCGAAACAGTTTTACAGGAGCAATTTGTCCGGGACTTCTATAGGGAAAACTATATTTAAAAGTCATTAGCGTGCAGGGCTCTCTGTAGGCAGGAGGACCCACCA
>NW_006263635.1:219946-220796 GCF_000469605.1 Apis dorsata | reverse complement strand
CCACCACCACCACCACCACTGCCGCCATTCTCCTCTGTGTTCCATTAAAAATATTGCACGTTTGCGAAGTACTCCGGTATACACACGAACGCGTTTCGTATTGTTCTCAAATACGAAATTAGCTTACGTCGAAATCTCCCGTGAATTGAGCTGTCTTTTTTTTTTTCTTTTTTCATTTTTCTTTTTTCTTTTTTCGAAACGACAACACTTCGCGCGAATTAAGTTCGTTCGAATGTAATATTCGAACGCGCGAACGTTTTGCGTCGTATCGAAAATCGTGTTTGTTCTCTTGACAATCTTTCGATATTCTTGTTCTTCTATGCATTTTGCGTGGTACTGTCATTGCATTATATTTAAAAATTGTGCGTATGGATACAATATAGGTGTTATTTTGAATTTTAATCCAACAGTTTTTTATATTTATGTAATAATTTATTCATATATTCTGTAAGCGATATATTTAAATTAAACTAAGAGATATTTTAATAAATTTACCGTGATGCGAGAATGGATAATTTTCCAGAATGTTAGCTAGCCTTGGCTGGTTACATATCATGTGTAATTGGCGTTTCCTGAAATGAATATGAAATATTCATTTTCTTATATCTTGTTGGAAGTTATCGTAATCATAATTACTTGATAGTTTCTGTTATCGGCATTGAATAGTTAAATATATACCGACAATTAAACGAATGCACTCAACGATATTGCCAGTAGATATTATTGCAATTATCTACAAGGCTTAGAGACTTTGTCGATTGCGTAATATATTTTTCAAGAAAATATTAAAAGTAAGTCAGAAATTTTCATTTTAACGGATTAATCTTCTTTTCAAATATTATCCACATCG